>NC_034184.2:24679758-24699758 GCF_002021735.2 Oncorhynchus kisutch
TGTCGGAAGCTTGTGGAAGGCTACCCGAAACGTTTGACCCAAGTTAAACAATTTAAAGGAAATGCTACCAAATACTGATTGAGTGTATGTAAACTTCTGACCCACTGGGAATGTGATGAAAGAAACAAAAGCTGAAATAAATCATTCTCTCTACTATTATTCTGAAGTGGTGATCCTAACTGACCTAAGACAGGGAATTTTTCAAGGATAAAATGTCAGGAATTGTGAAAAACTGAGTTTAAATGTATTTGGCTAAGGTGAATGTAAAATCCCGACTTCAATTGTAAGCACCAATGCTTGATAATTAGTGCATGAAATGAAATGAAATGAATAATAATATTTTAAAAAGTCCCGTTACAGCTTATTTTGACAAATTGAAACAAATAATAATAATAATAATATAACTAGCCTGCTGGACAGTTGAAATGATTTGCTGTTTTCCTAAATAAAACCACCAGTGCATAAACAATTGTAAAGGATGATTTTAGAAAATAAATAGCATATTTTAATTTTATGTTTATTATTTTACTCGTTTTTGCTTAATAGCCAGAGTGGTCATGTGCTAAATGCATGGACAGCGTGGATATTCTTTAAAAAAGTTACATTTGGAAATAGAGCTGCAGCTCTTGATTATTTGACTATGGTATGTAATAGAAACTGCAGAATATGCTCTTTCTCGTACTATATTGAAATCAAAATGTTTTACCTGCATGTGATTTGATAAAGTGATGATCCTTTCCCTGCATCTGTAAATTACAGATCTCTGCATATACAATTTGATAGGCCTGATAGTGTCACCCATTAGATTATTGTCCATGTAATCTTGTCTATAGGCTAACTCTTATTATGTGTGAAATTTGTTTTTGTATAGTTTAGGTGTAGTTTCAATGGGCTGGCTGTGCAGGCTGACTGGCATCATTTGTTTCCCGCTCATCAAGTTGGATAGAGTCAAGGATACAGTATGTTTTGCATTATTCTAAAGGCCTACTGTAATACATAGCATGTTTTAAATTAAATGAGTAAGTTACAGTGCATAAAACAAATTAACATCAACGGGGTGGAGTGGAGCGGGTCGAGAGTTTCAAGTTCCTTGGTGTCCACATAACCAACAAACTAACATGGTCCAAGCACACCAAGACAGATGTGAATAAGGCACGACGAAACCTATTCCCCCTCAGGAGACTGAAAAGATTTGGCATGGGTCCTCAGATCCTCAAAGGTTTTAGAGCTGTACCATCGAGAGCATCCTGACAGGTTGCATCAGCTAATGAAATGGCTTCCAATTCTATTTGCATGGAATGCTGCTGCTACTCTCTGTTATTATCTATGCATAGTCACTTTAACAACTCTACCTACATGTACATATTACCTCGACACCGGTGCCCCTGCACATTGACTCTGTATCGGTACCCCCTGTATATAGCCCCGGTATTGTTTTATTTACTGCTGATCTTTAATAATTTGTTATTCTTATCTCTTTAAAACTCTATTGTTGGTTTAAGGGCTTGTAAGTAAGCATTTAACTGTAAGGTCTACTACACCTGTTGTATTCAGCGCATCTGACAAATAACATTTGTTTGATATTGATTTGATTTAACAACCCAGTAACTAGCCTTGCACAAGCCTTGGCAGGAGCAGGAGCTTATCTCCTGTTTCTGTAGCGTGAGGCAGCTGATGTACAAGTACACCCTTTGGACAGGAAGCAGGGCCCAGGAAGTTCAACCAAACACTGCAGACAGTTCATCCAAAAATGGGAATTACACTGAAAAAAGGGCATCTCAACAATTACCAACCAATGTCTCCAAATTATGGACCAAAGCTTTTAAATGGAAAAGAGAGAAATGTTTAGAAAAGTTCAAACGGTGAAAAACTCTGAGTCTTCAATTCTGATTTATCTAACTCATTGGGTCTCACTCAACATGAGTTCTTTGGAAGTGTGTGTTAGAATAACATAGTGTCCTTAGAGCATAATAGAAATACACTGGGTATTGCTTATGTTTGTGCTTTAGACTGGATAGAGACAAGCAGCTGTAGACAGAAAGACAAGCAGACATAGACAGAAAGAATTAGAATTAATTCCATAATTTCTTCCACTCTGTGGGGCACATGAGGGGGAGGGTAAAGAGGGGTGCAAATGCAAAAGCAAGGGGCAGGGATTTATAGCCTTGTCCTCATTTGACCTCTTACATATTTTATTCTAAGCAACATCCTCTCCATCTCTCCCTCTTCTCCCTCTGCCTCTTTCTCTCTCCCCTCTCTCCCCTCACTCTATCAGGTATTGAAGAAGATCTCAGGGTATATCCAGGAACAGAATGAGAAGATCTACGCTCCCAGAGGTCTGCTACTGACCGATCCTGTTGAGAGAGGCATGAGAGTCGTATCCTTTTTGAGCAATACATTGATCTATTTTCACGGCAGGTCTTCTTACCAAAAGTTAGCGATTTGATTATAGAGGTTAGGGTTAGGTGTCTTACAAGACATAGATTTCCTTAAAGTTGACTGCTGGTGACTAAAGTGACTAGGCAAAGCCTCGTAGAGTAAAAGTTTAGAGGGTTAGGGCAACTTCAGTGTGGTTGTAGCTCACTAAAGATAGTTTTAGTTTTATTAAGACCTTGTTTTTCTTCCTCCTTTTCTCCCCCCTGGTCCTGCTCTCTCCTCTTAGGCCTCATTTATAACCGTTGCATAAATGTAACACTACTGTAATTTCTGATAAGACTGCACACGCACAAAAATATTGAGTTTTATAAACTTGGCGCACCCCGTACATACACGTGCCCATTATAATCAAGTCCTGTTGTACATTACAATTCCACTTGAATAACGCCCATAATTCACCTATTATGGTGACAAATAATGCCCTTATTTGCTGTATACTTTGGAAGTATTGGAATTAGGGCAAGACAGTATCTAGGGGAAATAGCAATGGCAAACTTTATAAAATATCTGTGGTGGCAGAATGTTTTTTTTAAGTGACATTTGCTGTTTCTGGCCGTTTCTGCAAGACAAAATCAATTGCAAATAGTTGTGGACCTGTAAACAGATCGTTTGAATGCAATAATGTTTTGCATCCACTTTTTTTCGCTGAATCTACATTAGCTTATCTATTTACTACTGTGACTTGGGTCCAGTTAAATGAGAGATCAGACGAATGGTAGCCTATACTAACTTGCTGTAGGCCAATAGGTTATTTTGTGAGTGGTCTATGAAACCATCAAAGTCAGAAAAGATGAAGATTTTATTCTGCAATGATCATGGAAATGTAATACTCCAATATTTCACAATAATGCCTTGCGATCTGAAGGGCAGCCTTTTGCATCCTCCCAATGCTCCAACTGTGGGAACTGTACCCTTGCCAATATCATGTACAGTAATGGTTTGAGAACATTCCTAGATTTGAAAGATACATGCACATTACCAGGCAACTCCTTTTTTCTTTCCAATTTATAAATAAACTATCTGGGCTCTGTCATAGAAATTCTAATCAAAGGGAAGAGAGACTGCAGATTCTTTCAAACAACACTTTATTATAAGATTTGCAAAAATGTAACGCTTAACAATGCACTAAAACAGTTGTGCAGTTAAGGCCCAACGAACAGTGTCGGTTCTCAGCTTTTATAGAGAAGCACATCCTTTTTGTAGACGTGGCAGTCAGCAGATAGTGTGTAAAAGGCAATTAGTTGTCTGTGCAGATTTAAGATAGCACAAGGTTGATTGCCTGAGTTCTGAACCGTCTAACTGCATTCACAAAAGCAAACACTATAATTTGCTCCTTTCTGCAAGTTTCCATACATGTGACTTTCTGTAGATAGTAAACCCACGGGATATCACATGCTGCGGTCGCACCCAAACTGACCGTAGCTATACGCCCAGTCTTATGACTAAGTCCCACAAAGTTTATATCAGGTTAGAAAGACACAAGCATATAACAAGAGACTATTCTTTAAGCTGTAAAATAAGGAATAGCGTGACTAATTATGTAATTTCCCATGGCAGCTCTTGAAAGGACTGATCTCTATGATGAATAAACAACTTTTGGAAAGCTCATATTCTGAGCTAGCCATTAAAAAAGTATGGTTCACAGACCACTTTGAATCTGAAACACCCTTTAACTGGAAAATAATATTTAAAAAATGACCTTGGCATCCCCTAATCTGAATTTTTTGTTTGTTCACAGACTGTATTTATACTGACCAAAAATATAAATGCAATATGCAACAATTTGAAAGATTTTACTTAGATTTTACTTTTACTTCATATGTAACTCACCACAAGGATTTGGTCTTATGTAGCAACATTTCAAATTGTGTTTTTTACATTGGATAAAAGTAGAGGCTACAGAATGCTATATCATACACTTTTTTGAGGAACAATGGGAAAGTAATTCTGCTTTGAAATTGATAAACTTGTAAACTCACTTTTGAAAAAATGGCCTTTGAATGATTTGGTATCTAGTGAAGAGCTCTTTGGCTACACCCATTCAGCAACGTTCGCACCCTCTTAAGCTTGAGCCCCACCCATCTCGTTTTGCTCTCGGAGTGTTCAGAGCGCACACTTGACGCTCTGGCCAATGATTTGTTTACCTCTGGATAACAAGAAACAGCCTAACCAGCTCCGCTGGCAACAATTTCATTGCGCTTTTTTTGCCGACGTTTACTGACACCCGCCATATTCAACGGGTGTTGTACACTTTAGCGTAAGACATGTAGCTAACTAGCTAGCAAGGTAAACAATGAAGCTAGCTAGGTAAACAACGTGTAAGATCACACACTTCACGTAACGTTAGCTAACGAGCCAGCCAGCTAATGTTAGCTAGTTAAACAACAATGAAATTAGTGCCAAATCATGTTGTTACTACCCTGAATGAATCTGCTGGAAGCTAACCAACCAGGTTCAATGTTAGCTAGCTAACATTAGGCTCTAACTAGCAATGCAAATGGCTCTGGGATACGAATAATAACGTCATACGCGTAACCTTAGCTAGGAGGCCAGCCAGCCGGCTAACGTTAGCTAGCTAGCTAACAGTACACTTTAGCTTAAGACATGTAGCTAGCTAGCTAGATAAACAATGAACCTAGCTAGGTAAACAATGTGTAAGATCACACATGTCACATCAAGTAACGTTAGCTAGGGAGCCAGCCAGCTAGCTAGCTAACAGTACACTTTAGCTTGAAATGAAACCACTTTCTGTCAAAATTACAAACGTGTAATATCTGAAAATGTAGCTAGCTAGACTATCTTACCCGTATATATCATCAAGCATGGATGTGTCTACTTGTCACGGATGCCATGCCACGGTTGCCCTTAGTTTGAAGATGTAATACAGAGACAGATGTTGTCTCCATCTCTTTAGCTATCATATTCAAAAGTTGATCCTCCAGAAGGTGGAGAGTGACACTTATTCAGCTCCACTGCACGATACATTTGAAAAAAGCTTACCCAACACAGATTGACCAGCTCAAATAGACATAAGCCTTCTATATGGCAGACCAATCCAAACTCCTCTCTCGGCATGCCCACTCATTAATGTCAGACAATCATGGCTAGTGGGAAGGCTTGTAATTTAAAGATGGTATTTGTATTTACAGATGGCATACAAGTTTGTTATTAAGGCACATGAAAGTTCACATGTTCCAGAAGGCATTTCTGCCAAAAAACTCATTTTGATTAATAATCTTAAGTCGACCCCCTACTTTTTCGAACATTCTGTTAAAAATCGCGCAACATTTCGGCGTCCTGCTACTCATGCCAGGAATATAGTATATGCATATGATTAGTATGTGTGGATAGAAAACACTCTGACGTTTCTAAAACTGGTTAAATCACGGCTGTGACTATAACAGAGCGTGTGTTTCATCGAAAAGCGCAATAAAATCTGGTCACTGAAAACTGAAAAAAGTATCAATGCGCAACTTGCATGTATTGTTGAATGGAAACTAAATTAAATGGGGCCGAGATTGCAATTCCTACAGCTTCCACACGATGTCGCCAGTCTCGTCATTTTTCAGTACCTTTGTTTCTTGGTCAAACCTAGTAGAGAGACCACTTTCCATCCGGTCTCCGACAGGAAGTTTTGGAAGAGAGATTTTGGAAGATGATTTGAAATCGTGGAGCTATTGAATACACATCGCCCGTGAGCAATTTGATAGATTATTAACGTTTACTGATACCTAAAGTTGGATTACAAAAGTATTTCGAAGTGTTTTGTGAAAGTTTATCGTCGACTTTTTTAATTGAAAAAAAATGACGTAGCGTTTTCAAACTGTGTTTTTTTCTGAATCACACAGTTTCCATAGATGGCTATTTTGGGTATATATGGACCGATTTAATCGAAAAAAAGACCCAATAGTGATGTTTATGGGACATATAGGAGTGCCAACAAAGAAGCTCGTCAAAGGTAATGAAAGTTTTATCTTTTATCTTTTATCTTTTATCTTTTCTGCTATTTGTGTAGCGCCGGCTACGCGAAATCTTTTGTTTACGTCGCATTCAGGTATTTCGGGGTGTTGCATGCTATCAGATAATAGCTTCTCATGCTTTCGCCGAAAAGCATTTTAATAATCTGACTTGTTGGCTAGATTCACAACGAGTGTAGGTTTAATTCACTACCCTGCATGTGTGTTTTAATGAACGTTTGAGTTTTAACGAGTGCTATTAGCATTTGGCGTAGCGCATTTGCATTTGCTGATGGCTAGATGAGACGATTGCGTCTCGGGTCGACGTAAGAGGTAAAAAAATATATACAATTAAAATGGCTCTCCTGTGAAGTCATGACTTGCGACATACACCTAGTTTTCTGAAATGGGTCACGTATGAGGAAATCAGTCAACTGAAATTAATTGGACCCTAATCTATGGATGTCACATGACTAGTATTACAGATATGTATCTGTTGGTCACAGATACCTTTAAAAAAATGGGCCTCACAATGGGCCTCAGGATCTTATCACAGTATTTCTGTGCATTCAACTTGCCATCGATAAAATGCAACTGTGTTTGTTGTCCTGCCTGCCCATACCATAACCACACCGCCACCATGGGGCACCGTGTTCACAAAGCTGACATCAGCAAACCGCTCGCAAACACGACTCCACACACTTGGTCTACGGTTGTGAGGCCGGTTGGATGTACTGCCAAATTCCCTAAAATGACATTGGAGTCAGTTTATGGTAGAGAATGAACATTCCATTATCTGGCAACAGCTCTGGTGGACATTCCTGCAGTCAGCATGCCAATTGCACACTCCTTCAAAACTTGAGATATCTGGGGTATTGTGTTGTGTAACAAAACTGCACATTTTAGAGTGACTTTTTATTGTCCCCAGCACAAGGGGCATCTGTGTAATGATCATGCTGTTTAATCAGATTCTTGATATGCCACACCTGTCAGGTGGATGGATTATCTTGTCAATGGAGAAATTCTCACTAACAGGGATGTAAACACATTTGCGCTCAAAATTTGAGCAAAGTAAGCATTTTTTTGTGTATAACCAATTTCTGGGATCTTTTATTTCAGCTCATGAAACATGGGACCAACACTGTACATGTAATCATGTTGCGTTTCGGTAAAATACCAAGGAAATGCTTTACTATGAAATTGGCCCCAACTGTTGTCTGTGTCCCCTAAATCAGGTAGGCATATTTCTTCATGATGTGGGAGTGCCCTGCAGTTTGTCTCTTCAGAAAGTATTTACACCCTTTGACTTTTTCCACATTTTGTTGTTAGAGACAGAATACATTTTTTTAGATGTTGTGTCACTGGCCTATACATACTGGCCCATAATGACAAAGTGGAATTATGTTTTTAGAAATGTTTACAAATTATTTAAAAATGAAAAGCTAAAATGTCTTGAGTCAATAAGTATTCAAGCCATTTGTTATAGCAAGCTTAAATACGTTCAGAAGTAAAAATGTTCTTAACAAGTCACACAATAGGTTACATGGACTCTATGGGCAATAATAGTGTTTAACATGATTTTTGAATGACTACCTCATCTCTGTACCCCACAAAGACAAGGGAGGTTTTCCAATACCTCGCAAAGAATGGCACCTATTGGTAGATGGGTAAAAAAAAACAGACATTGAATATCCCTTTGAGTATTGTGAAATTATAAATTACACTTTGGATGGTGTATCAATACAAAGATACAGATGTCCTTCCTAACTCAGTTGCCAGAGAGGACACTGCTCAGGGATTTCACCATGAGGCCAATGGTGACTTTTAAACAGTTACAGAGTTTAATGGCTGTGATAGGAGAAAACTGAGGATTGATCAATAACATTGTAGTTACTCGGCGATACTAACCTAAATGAGAAAGTGAATAGAAGGAAGCCTGTACAGAATAACAATATTCCAAAACATGCATCCTGTTTGCAATGTAACAATTTTCGTCCCCCTCTTCTGAGGAGGAGTAGGAAGGATCGGACCAATGCGCAGGGTGGTAAGTGTTCATAATATAATTTTAATGAAATATAACTGAACACAGAAAACAAAAGAATAAGAGAATAAATGGAAACCGACACAGTCCCGTATGGAGCAAACACTGACACGGAAAATCATCACCCACAATCAAAATGGGGAAAACAGGCTACCTAAGTATGATTCTCAATCAGAGACAACGATCAACAGCTGCCTCTGATTGAGAAGCATACCAGGCCAAATGCAGAAATACAACATAGAAAAAATAGCATAGACTACCCACCCCAACTCCCGCCCTGACCAAACTAACACAAAGACATAATAAAGGAACTAAGGTCAGAAAGTGACATGCAATAAGGCACTAAAGTAAAACTGCATCAAATGTGCTGAAGAAATTAACTTTATGTTTTGAAAACAAAGTGTTTTGTTTGGGGAAAATCCAACACAATCCATCACTGATTACCACTCTTCATATTTTCAAGCATGGTGGTGGTTGCATCATGTTATGGGTATGCTTGTCATTGGCAAGGACTAGGAATTTTTGGGGGGATAAAAAGAATATAGCGAAGCACAGGCAAAATCCTAGAAATTCACCTTTGAGCAGGACAATAACCTAAAACACCACACCAAATATGGAGTTTCTTACCAAGACGACATTGAATGTTCCTGAGTGGTTTAGTTACAGTTTTGGCTTAAATAGGCTTGAAACTGGCTGTGTACCAATGATCAACAACCAAATTGACAGAGCTTGAAGAATGTTTTAAATAATTATGTGCAAATATTGTACAATCCAGGTTTGCAAAAACGTACCCATAAAAACACATCTGTAATCGCTGCCAAAGGTGATTCTAACATGTATTGTTTCAAGGGTGTGAATACTTATATAAATGAGATATTTCTGTATTTTTTTTTATTTTTTATGTGCAACATTTTCTAAAAACATGTTGTTACTTTGTTATTATGGGGTATTGTGTGTAGATGGGTGAGAAAACAATCAATTGAATACATTTTGAATTCAGGATGTAACACAACAAAATGTATAATAAGTTTGTAAAGCGTGCATACTGGCGGAAGAGAAATCAGGCGCAGGAGAGCAAAGACTGTGTTACAACGGCGCAGTTTAATGATAAAATCACCGTGGAACAAAAACCATTTAAACAATGGGACAAAACCCCAGACATAAAAAAAGGACATGTGGGGAACAGAGGATTAAATACACAACATGGAATTGATGGAATTGAAACCAGGTGTGTGGGAAGACAAGACAAATGGAAAATGAAAGGTGGATCGGCGATGGCTAGAATATCGGTGACGTCGACCGCCGAACGTCGCCCGAACAAGGAGAGGGACCGACTTCGGAGGAAGTCGTGACAAAGTTTAAGGATAAATCCACCCAAAACCACTAATTCCTTTAATTTACGGTGTTAAATGACACCAACTTTTTTGTGAACAAATGTTTCATTTTGGCGTTATAATAAGATTGGTAGCAACATGGAAAATTGCTGTGGAAATCTGTTTCAGCTCGTGTCAACTACAAAATCCACAGTTCAATGCTCTCTATGGGCTGACTGGCTAGTTAGCTAGATAGATAGTTAATAATAATTCAAAAGACTATATTAGCATGTAACGTAGCTAGTTAGCTGTAAAATTGCCTAAACAAACGGAATTATCAATTTAGGAGTTTACAATCTCGCCAGCTGCAGATCGATGTGACTTACAGAGTGGAGTCTAACATTCACAACGGTGATTCTGGGACAAGGAGCTCTATCCTTCAAGGATTAAATGGGAGTCTATTGGGCATTAGACCAAACATTAGCACAAATTTCGTCAACAAGAAGTACAATATTACAAATACTTTCTGAGATGTGCGATAATTAATTTGCTATTTGTAGTATCATATAGCTTTGAAATCATGACATTACATACTTTCGAGGGAAATAAGCATGTTTCTCGACATACAGTATACACTGTATGAGAAGGGATTGCGTGGCGATTAGCTTTGCAACTGCATGATGCAGCATGACAACGTGGACGCAATTGGTCGACAGTCTGCAGGATGGGGTGTATACGTTCCTTCATTCATTGGATTCCTATCTCCTTCCTATAATATCTCTGACAACTCCAACATGCAATGCACCCTGGACTAAAAAGGCAGACTCATAGGAAAAATGTTCTAGACCCTCCATTAATTTACAAATTTCTTGAGATAGGAATATTGCAAAAATATGATCAATGGCTCATTTGAGAAAAGACATCCTCCCGAGTATTGAAATCTGTATGAAAGACGTTTTCACGATCTAAAGGTTGTATTCCTATTAACTTCCAGTGTAGTGAGGCGACTTTATCACGGTGCTACGTAATACCGACCGGATTTCTGCCTGCTTGAACACCAATAACTCAGATACACATGAAAACATATATTTACACAGGGAATCAATAGAATATCACTCAGCACTGCACACAAATCTAATCAACCAATCAAATGTATATATAAAGCCCTTTTTACATCAGCCGATGTCACAAAGTGCTATACAAATCTAATTTATTTATATAGCCCTTCGTACATCAGCTTATATCTCAAAGTGCTGTACAGAAACCCAGCCTAAAACCCCAAACAGCAAGCAATGCAGGTGTAGAAGCACGGTGGCTAGGAAAAACTCCAGAGAAAGGCAGGAACCTAGGAAGAAACCTAGGGAGGAACCAGGCCTCTTCTGGCTGTGCCGGGTTGAGATTATAACAGGACATGACCAAGATGTTCAAACATTCATAGATGACCAGCATGGTCAAATAATAATAATAATCACAGTTGTTGTAGAGTGTGCAACAGGTCAGCACCTCAGGAGTAAATGTCAGTTGGCTTTTCATAGCCAGGCATTCAGAGTTAGAGACAGGTCAGGGTTCCATAGGCAGGCAGACAGAACAGTTTAAACTGGAGCAGCAGCACGACCAGGTGGACTGGGGACAGCAAGGAGTCATCAGGCCAGGTAGTCCCGAGAGGAGGGAGAAAGAATTAAAGGGAGCATACTTAAATTCACACAGGACAACGGATAACACAGGAAAAATACTCCAGACATAACAGACGACAGTTAACCCACTGTTCCTAGGCCGTCATTGAAAATAAGAATTTGTTCCTAACTGACTTGCCTAGTTAAATAAAGGTAAAATTAAAATAAACTTACCCTAGCATCCTGATACATAAACTATTGCAGCATAAATACTGGAGGCAAAAGCAATTTCAACATTCAAAATGGGTTACCCTTTCTTTAAAAGGATGAATACTTTCTAAAGGCACTGTAAATACTTCTGGATGGAGACGTGTGCTGGGTGGGGTTGGGGGAATGGTATGGGAGTTTGATGGTGGAGGCACAATTTTTTTATGTTTTCTTTTCCTGTTTATACTGAATGTATTATTACCTAAACACTGTATTTATTTCTTACTGTTATTTTTATTTTGAGTGGCAGCCTACATGTATTTTTCTTTTTATAAACATAGGAAAATAAATAAATGAAGACTAAAATCACCAGGAATACAGCAAAAATGTGTTTAATTTAGGAAATCTGTTCCCAAGTATTCCCACAAAAAAAAGAGACATATGTGATCGTGTCTCAATGTAATCAAGGTATGAAATTATTGTTATTTTAAAATACAATATATTATTTGGCTTAGTTTTGGTCAATTTGCAGTGTACAAATTATTAGAATGATTTTCCGTCCCCCCGACCATTCTTTCAGAATAAAATTGTCCCATGGCTGAATCTAGTTGCCTACCCCTGGCCTAGAGTATACCCCTTATCCCCAATCTGTGTACATATATTACCCCCTTCTCTCCCACTCCTTAACCCCTGTGCCCTCCAGATCGAGGTGAGTGTGTTTGAAGACCGCGGTTCGAGCGGCTCTAGCCCCAGCAGCAATGTGTCGTCTGGAATCAGCCAGCGGTGACTGGAGGAACAGCACCAGGGATATGGGTACCAACAACACCACCACCACCACAGAGGCAGCGGATCCCTCACCAACATCCGCATGCTGAAACATGAGAGCACACGCTTCTGAATATAGATGTATATGTAATCAATATACTATCTCTAGTTATGAGTATAGATGTGTATGTAATCAAAATACCATCTATTGTTCTGAGTATAGATGTGTATGTGATACAGGAAATAGATATTGAATGTATATACTATCTATAGTTCTGAGTCAGGAAGGAAGGAGAGAGAGAAAGGCCAGGATTTGTAGGCTACTCTCAACAGGAAACTGAAGTACCAGGAGGCCAGGAGCTGACACATGCAATGATATAATGTTCAAGCAGGCACACACCAAGTCAAACACTCTAAACACACATCTTTGAATATCTGACAGTATGCTTACACTCATATTTCTGCACACTTTCCCAACCATCTACTCCTTTACCCATGACCATTCTACTTTTTCACCATTCCCTGTGTTTCCATGAGTTTAATTATGATCATTATGCCATAGCCAATACATCACTGTCATCCTCAGTTGCGCTCAACATTCAATCATGAGCAGCAAGAAACAATTGTTATCACTAGGATTGACTATTTTGAAGCAACATTATAACTACAGCAGTAGTATAACTCACATTGAATGCTGGCAACTTACTGGTAATCTTCTGGAAAAAACGCTTCATTTCAGGCAGTGCGAGAACGAGGTCAGTACATTGTGAATGTTGACATGTCCTGCCCTGTTCTATTTGGACCTACTGCTTCAGCTTTCAGTGTGTTTCTGAAGGACTGCTAGTTATTCTTGGTAATATTACATGTATCTGTCTGGGACTTCAAACTGAAACACCTTGGATTTTTCATCAATGCTCATTCAGAGCATTGGGTGCTGATGATTCACATCGCAGCTGAAGGTTACACTCACACATGCAGCCGCATGTGCAAAACACACAGACTCATACACTCAGGCGCATATGCAAACATACACTCACGCACACACACATGCACACACAGGCAAATGCGCAAACACACACACACACACACCTGTGGCCACTGGCCTTGGGTTCCTGCATACAATATCCTGGCAGCCACATATCCATGTGGTCTCAGGTCACACATACACACACATACACACACACAGGCACATACTGTGCATTAGGAAAGTATTCAGAACTTGACTTTTTCCACATTTTGTTACGTTACAGCCTTATTCTAAAATGTTTTTTTTATTTTTATTCCTCATCAATCTACACACAATACCACATAAAGACAAAGCAAAAACAGTTTTTTAGAAATGTTAGCAAATGTATTAAAAATGAAAAACTGTAATACCTTATTGACAAAGTTATTCAGACCCTTTGCTATGAGACTCAAAATTGAGCTCGGGTGCATCCTGTTTCCATTGCTCATCCTTGAGATGTTTCTACAACTTTATTGGAGTCCACCTGTGGAAAATTCTATTGATTGGACATGATTTGGAAAGGCACACACCTGTCTATATAAGGTCCCACAGTTGACAGTGCACGTCAGAGCAAAAACCAAGCCATGAGGTTGAAGGAATTATTCATAGAGCTCCGAGACAGGATTGTGTCGAGGCACAGATCTGCAGAAGGGTACCAAAAAATGTCTGCAGCATTGAAGGTCCCCAAGAACACAGTGGCCTCCATCATTCTTAAATGGAAGACGTTTGAAACCACCAACACTCTTCCCAGAGCTGGCCGCCCTGCCAAACTGAGCAATCGGGGGAGAAGGTCGGTGACCAAGAACTCTATGGTCACTCTGACAGAACTCCAGATTCCTCTGTGGAGATGGGAGAATCTTCCAGAAGGACAACCATCGCTGCAGCACTCCACCCACTCCTCAGTAAAAGGCACATGACAGCCCGCTTGGAATTTGGCAAAATGTACCTAAAGACTCTCGGACCTTGAGAAACAAGATTATCTGGTCTGATGAAACCAAGACTGAACCCTTTGGCCTGAATGCCAAGCGTCACGTCTGGAGGAAACCTGGCACCATCCCTACGGTGAAGCATGGTGGTGGCAGCATCATGCTGTTTGGATGTTTTTCAGTGGCAGAAAATGAGAGACTTGTCAGGAGCAAGGGCATGATGAACGGAGCAAAGAACACAGAGATCGTTGACCTCAGACTGGGGGCGAAGGTTCACCTTTCAACATGACAACGACCCTAAGCAGCCAAGACAGCGCAGCACGGGCTTCGGGGCAAGTCTCTGAACATCCTTGATGTTCAGAGCCTGGAATTGAACCCATTTGAACATCTCTGAAGAGACCTGAAAATAGCTGTGCAGCGACGCTCCCCATCCAACCTGACAGAGCTTGGGAGGTCCTGCAGAGAAGAATGGGATAAACTCCCCAAAGCTTATAAACTCCCCAAGCTTGTAGCGTCATACCTAAGAAGACTCTAGGCTGTAATCGCTGCCAAAGATGCTTCAACAAAGTTCTGAATAAAGGGTCTGAATAGTTATGTAAATGTGATATTTCAGAATTATTTTTTTATATACATTTGCAAAAATGTATAAAACCCTGCTTTTTTTGCTTTGTCATTATTGGGTTTGTGTGTAGATTGATGAGGGAAAAAACTATTTCATCCATTTTAGAATGAGGCTGAAAAAGTATACTTTCCGAATGCATTGTACTCTCTGTTTCTCTCTCTCTCTTGCTCTCTCTCCTTCTCCCCTCCCTCCCTCTCTCCCACACACTCAGCCAAGCAGTGTTCTCTGTGGTCTCAGCTCATTGGAATCACAAGCAAACCTCCATCCCTTTAATATAGCCATGCTAGTCCCTGCCCTGGCCTGTAGCACTGCTAAACTGCCTGGCTAATTGCAGATTATTCGTCGCTCCAAACGAGGCCTATATAAAGCTTATTTTGATAGATGTGGTTCACAGCGGATTGACTCAGTGTAGTTTTAACACTACAGCTGGATAACGACTGCTCTCTGGTTCTCTGGTCTCTCTGTATATGAATGGGTGCTAATAATGATGGCCCCTAGTGTGTATGTTGGATTATTCTCCCCGCGCATGCACTCTCACATACACTCATACATGCGCACACACTTTCTCTCAAACACAGACATACACACAAAGAGGGATAATTGAGCCTTTCTCACAATGGACATAACTGACTGCCTCTCTATGGGAGAGAGAGAGAGAGAGAGAGAGAGAGAGAGATCAGTTGAATAGGAGTAAAGTGGAGACTGATTACATTTCTCTATGCCAGCTGGGTCTGACTGGGTTTTCCTCTGTGGACTCTTGGCTATCACAATCAACCATAGAGATGGATAAAACAACATAAAGCAATATTGCCATGGGTATAACTTCTGTGTTATCAAACCACACAATGGGACTTCAAAGCAAGTGGCTGAGTCCATTGACCCTGCACATAATGTAGTTGCTCTCTCTCTCTCTTCTCTCACTCTCTCATTATCTCTCTCTATCAAACACACACATACTCACACACATTGCAATTTTGAATCTCTGGAACACTGCTGACAGGAATAGTATTAAAAATCATGTCTCCGAAAGAAGTCTCCATGGAAACACAGGTGGTCTCAGTTTCTGTCTCACATTGTCATCCACCCATTTCACTATTATTTTTCATTTTCCCTTTTTATGTGACGCAGTTATATCACCCTCTAGTGTGTGGACTGAGGAAGTGCTACCACCAACTTACCCTAAGACACGGATCTAATGTCAGTTTTGTGATTTACTTACTAATCTGATTCTAGTGCTGTGCCTAAGAGCAACCTCTAGCCAAATCCCCCAACAATCAGACATGCTTCTTAATCTGCACTTACATCAGATCACCCACCAAGAAACCCTCCAGAGCACACCCTCTAAATCTCTACTCATATCAGTTTGGCCATGCTTGTTGTGCAGCCTCCTTTGCTTCGATACCTTCTAAATCTCTCTGACCAGCCTCCTATGCTTTTAATGCTTTCATGTTTCATCCCTCTGAATTGGTTACCCAACCTGGGGCTGACTGACCAACACATAGACTAACACTGCCAACGAGCCATCCGGTGGGCTCTATGGACATGTATATGAACCAATCAGTGGACATTTAAATAACCTTTGACATTTTGTATGTGTAGACTCTATTGTCACTATCTGGCCATGCTAGAAAAAGGCAAAGATATATGGTGCTTTACCACTAATCAACAACATTTGCCCATTCATTTGAATGATGTTGCCATTTTTTTTTCTACCATGGCCATTTACTATCTACTCTGTAAAAGTGCCGTCATCAAGTCGAGTGACCAAGTCTTGTTTTTGTGTAAATCTTTGATGATGATGATGATGATGATGAGAAGGATACTCAGGGGAGGAGGAGTGGAAGGTGCCAAATATATAAAAGAGAAGATATGCATACATACTGTATTGACTGACAGCATGTTATATTTTGTGTAGCATTTTTATTCAGCCAGCAATGGGAATGTAGCATACTGAGAGACGTAAAGACGTAAAACTGTATATATTGAGAGAAGAGGATGTACTCGTGCTGAACGTTTCTGTACTGTGGAGATGGAAGGGAAGACAGAAAACTAACCAAGGGCTCTCTATTCAATCCATATTGCGTTCAGCGTTAAAGCGTGATTGAAATTTAAAGCCAATGTTCTCGTGTCAGCAGAGCCTGCGTAAACGCTGCATATGTTGGCACAATCTGAAATGACCTTGACATTTCGATCACGCAACCTGTAACACTCGGTGATACATATTGAATAGAGCCCCAACAGTTGTTATGTCGTTGGCTTTTTGTAAATCTGATGGGACACTGAATCTCATAGGCCGCTGTAAGCTTGCTAACTGGAACCCATCACAAATGTGGTGATGGCCAAGTTAAGATGTATTGTAGATGTTAAAATGTCATATACAGTACCAGTCAAAAGCTTGGACACACTGACTCATTCCAGGGTTTTTCTTTATTTTTATTCTTTTCTACACAGTAGAATAACAGTGAAGACATCAAAACTATGAAATAACACATATGGAATCATGTAGTAACCAAAATAGTGTCAAAATATATTTTATATTTCAGATGCTTCAATGTAGCCACCCCTTGCCTTGATGACAGCTTTGCACACTCTTGGCATTCTCTCAACAAGCTTCATGAGGTAGTCACCTGGAATACATTTCAAATAACAGGTGTGCCTTGTTAAAGGTTCATTTGTGATATTTCTTTCCTTCTTAATGCGTTTGAGGCAATCAGTGTGTTGTGTTAAGGTAGTGATGGTATACAGAAGATAGCCCTATTTGGTAAAAGACCAAGTCCATATTATGGCAAGAACAGCTCAAATAAGCAAAGAGAAATGACAGTCCAGCATTACTTTAAGACATGAAGGTCAGTCAATATGGAAAATTTCTAGAACTTTTAAAGTTTCTTCAAGTGCAGTCGTAAAACCCATCAAGCGCTATGATAAAACTGTTTCTCATGAGGACTGCCACAGGAAAGGAAGACCCAGAGTTACCTCTGCTGCATAGGATACGTTCATTAGAGTTACCAGCCTCAGAAATGGCAGCCCAAATAAATGCTTCACTGAGTTCAAGTAACAGATACATCTCAACATCAACTGTTCAGAGGAGACTGCGTGAATCAGGCCTTCATGGTCGAATTGCTGCAAAGAAAGCACTACTAAAGGATACCAATTAGAAATAGAGACTTGTTTCGGCCAAGAAAGATGATTAATGGACATTAGGCAGGTGGAAATCTGTCCGTTGGTCTAATGACTCCAAATTTGAAACGTTTGGTTCCAACTGCCGTGTCTTTGTGAGATGCTGAGTAGGTGAACAGATGATCTCTGCATGTGTGGTTCCCACCGTGAAGCATGGAGGAGTAGGTGTGGGGGTGCATTGCTGGTGACTGACTTATTTAGAATTCAAGGCACACTTAACCAGCATGGCTACCACGGCAATCTGCAGCGATGAGCCATCCCATCTGGTTTTCACTTAGTGGGACTGTCACTTGTTTTTCAACAGAACAATGACCCAACACACCTCCAGGCTGTGTAAGGGCTATTTGACCAAGAAGGCAGTGCCGCATCAGATGACCTTGCCTCCACAATCACCCGACCTCAACCCAATTGTTGAGATGGTTTGGGATGAGTTGGACCGCAGAGTGAAGGGAAAGCATCCAACAAGTGCTCAGTATATGCGGGAAGTCCTTCAAGACTGTTGGGAAAGCATTCCAGGTGAAGCTGGTTGAGAGAATGCCAAGAGTGTGCAAAGCTGTCATCAAGGCAAAGGGTGGCTACTTTGAAGAATCTAAATTATATTTAGATTTGTTTAACACTTTTTTGGTTACTACATGATTCCATATGTGTTCTTTCATGGTTTTGATGTCTTCACTATTTTATTCTACAATGTAGATAGGTGTGTCCAAACTTTTGACTGGTACTGTATGTATAGTTAAAGTCGGAAGTTTACATACACTTCGTTTTTCAACCACTCTGGTTGAACCACAAGTAATTTTTCTAACAATTGTTTACAGACAGATTATTTCACATATTTCACTTGTATCACAATTCTAGTGAGTCAGAAGTTTACATACACTAAGTTGACTGTGCCTTTAAACAGCTTGGGAAAATTCCAGAAAATGATGTCATTGCTTTAGAAGTTTCTGATAGGCTAATTGACATCATTTGAGTCATTTGGAGATTGTAGATCTCCACAAGTCTTGTTCATCCTTGGGAGCAATTTCCAAACGCCTGAAGGTACCACGTTCATCTGTAAAACCAATAGTACGCAAGTATAAACACCATGGGACCACGCAGCTGTCATACCGCTCAGGAAGGAGACGCGTTCTGTGTCCTAGAGATGAACGTACTTTGGTGCGAAAAGTGAAAATCTATTCAAGAACAACAGCAAAGGACCTTGTGAAGATGCTGGAGGAAACAGGTACACATGTATCTATATCCACAGTAAAACAAGTCCTATATTGACATAACCTGAAAGGCCGCTCAGCAAGGAAGAAGCCACTGCTCCAAATCCGCCATAAAAAAGCCAGACTACGGTTTGCAACTGCACATGGGGACAAAGATCATATTTTTTGGAGAAATGTCCTCTGGTCTGATGAAACAAAAATATAACTATTTGGCCATAATGACCATTGTTATGTTTGGTGGAAAAAAGGGGAGGCTTGCAAGCCGAAGAACACCATCCCAACCGTGAACCACGGGGGTGGCAGCATCATGTTGTGGGTGTGCTTTGCTGCAGGAGGGACTTGTGCACTTCACAAAATAGATGGCATCATGAGGAAGGAAAATGATGTGGATATATATTGAAGCAACATCTCAAGACATCAGTTAAATCTTGGTCATAAATGGTTCTTCCAAATGGGCAATGACTATATGCATACTTCCAAAGTTGTGGCAAAATGGCTTAAGGACAACAAAGTTAAGGTATTTTAGTGGCCATCACAAAGCCTTGACCTCAATCCACAGAACATTTGTGGGCAGAACTGAAAAAGCGTGTGCGAGCAAGGAGGCCTACAAACCTGACTCAGTTACACCAGCTCTGTCGGGACTTTGGGGGAAGCTTGTGGGGGAAGCTTGTGGGAGCTTGTGGAAGGCTACCTGACACGTTTGACCCAAGTTAAACAATTTAAAGGCAAT
>NC_034184.2:24704758-24889758 GCF_002021735.2 Oncorhynchus kisutch
CATAATGTAGTTTCTTTCTTTCTCTCTCTCTCTCTCTCTCTCAAACTGAATTTTCTCTCACTTTCATCTTATTGTGTAATAACAGCATCACTCAGGTTATAGTCTAAGCCTTCAGAGGGGTGTCAGTGTGTATGTGCAGCACAGATCTGTCAAGGCCAGTTAATATTGAGAGATAAAGATATGAAAGATACAGTAGCTTTTTTAAATCCACCGGCTTAAAGAAACATTGGATGAGTTCAAAGAAACAGAGGATGAGTTCAAAGAAACAGAGGATGAGTTCAAAGAAGATAGAAGAGTAAACTTACAGCACTACACCTGTGGAGAAAAGGTCAGCTTTTATGTTCACAGGCCACTCTTTTTCTTTCTCCTTCCATCTTTCTTGGCCACCTCTCAAACCCTTCTATTTCTCTCTATCTCTTCCTGTTCTCCCCATCCCTCTTTAAAAGGTCAGTTTTGCTGTTGTGCTCACAGTTTTCTAAGCGCTTGCTCCTTCACAGAGGGGGTTTGTTCCCTGACTAAAAGGTCTCTCCGTCTACCTTTCTTCCTCTTTCTCCCTCTGCTCAGCCTCTTTCTTTCTGTCCTGCTCTCCCTTTCTGCCTCTCTTACTCTACCTCCCTCGCGCTCTATGTCTTCCTATTTTTCGAATGAACTGCTTGGCTCTAGTCAACCAGTTCTTTAAATAACTGACCATGACAAATGTTTTCAAAAAGCTCTGTTTCTAT
Organism: Oncorhynchus kisutch; assembly: GCF_002021735.2. Lineage (NCBI taxonomy): Eukaryota > Metazoa > Chordata > Actinopteri > Salmoniformes > Salmonidae > Oncorhynchus > Oncorhynchus kisutch. The sequence continues at coordinate 24,705,481 of NC_034184.2, forward strand.
TAAAAAGTTATATTTCTATCCCTGAACAGAGTTAACTTTATTAGTATTTGGCTGAGCTCACCTAAACGTCTGTCTAAAGTAATATTGACACACACACCACATCACTTCAGTGTGTGTGTGTGCGTGTGTTTGTGTATGTACGTGTGTGTTTGTGTGAGTGTTTATATGTGTGTGTGTGTGTTTGTGCGCTCTGACATGCTGTTTTCTGCTTTACTGACTCATAAACCTGTGTGTTGTTATTCCAGCTAAGGAGGGAGATCTCCTCCCTGTGAGCAGCTTGACTCCTGAGCTCAGTATCAGTGCAACAGTCTCCTATCTGCCATCATGTAGTACTATCTATTGTATAGCCTGATCCCACTGGTCCCAGACCTGTTTGTGTGGTCTTCTCACCTCAAAAGCCCCAAAAAAGACCATATTATAAGAGTTGAAAAGACAAAATGTGTAGGCTAAGAGTCTTCGAACAGACAGCGGTGCTTTAAGGCACCCTTAGACATGTGATAACTCACAAGATGTCACAGTTATAAGAATATAGAACATAAGTAACTGCAAAAAGTATAGCTAGCAGCTGAGATGCTGTATGTTCAGCTCAGAGGCTGCACAAGGCTACCGTTCTTCCTCAGATCAAGAGAAAGTAACTAAGTCACAAACACACACACACACACACACACACACACACACACACACACACACACACACACACACACAGACTCCAATCCTAACCAAGTCACAGTACAGTAGTGTTCTATCATGCCAGCTGGCATCTGCTCTTTACAAACCCAGAGAACCTGCCTTTGACAGGACAATACCCTACAGTAACAACCACTGAACCGTCATGACACCCTCACTCACGCACACACAACGTCTCACACAACACACGCAGAGAGAGTTTGGCCCCCATGCAGACCTCACAGAACAGGTATGATCTGTTGGAAGGTCAGAACATTATGAATATTCTTTCTGATTCTCAACATTTGTTTGGAATATTTATCACTCATGACATTCCAGGCAACCACATTGCTGAGAGTGACTTTGAAGAAGGGAGAGCGAGAGGAAGGGAGGAGAGAGAGGTTGAGTGAAAAAGGTGTTATTTGTGAGAGAAACGGGAGAGAACGATGGAAACTACCAGCTTTCTCAGTCAGTGAATGTTTTGACCACATTTTATTTATTGTCCTTGAGCCTGGTCTTGGAACGTTTTTCCTAAATCCCTATTCCCCTTCCACAGCCTTCTGTGCTGCCCAATGTCTGTTGTCTTTGGCTATGGTTTGTCTAACCTTACTGAGATTGACAGTATTGTTGTTGTGTCTGGGGAATAGCTAACGCTAACCCAGCGGATTTAGGAATGTCGAATAACAACAAAATGTATTGGCATCGGAGCATGGGAATTAGCAGATTCACTAACTCTAACCAAGTAGAGCTAGTTTAAACACTTGGAATAAGAATATGACAGAGATATACTGTGCATCTCAAATGGCACCATAAAGTCCTGTTTTTATAAATATATGCACTGTAGGGAGTTAGGTGCTATTTGAGACACACTTTATGGATCCTGTGATGAATGAGCATATTTAGTCATATAAACAACAGTTGACATCAAAATAAGTCAGTTTGTCTCAGGTGTTGGAACTGGTTCAGGGAACAGAACCGGAAACCGGAAAATAACAAAGAAAAATTTAGGAACAGGACCAGAAGTGAGAACGAAAGTGATCTATAGTGTTCCGGAACACAACCGTTATTTTAAAACCATGTGAACCGGTTAATAATGTTATTTTACATTCCGCAATTTTTTTTCCAGTCCCACAAAGAAATGCAACAAAGTGCCTATGCAAAGCCTTCACTGTCACTCAGAAACTTCTTTCAGTGTCTGCCTGCCTGCCTGCCAGCTCAAAATCTTTGCCCGTGCGTGTAGGCTACCTGCCCATCCCCCTCCCCCGAAGCATGCATAGTCTACTGTAGCTACAGACATTGCAGGCATGATCCAGAAATTAGGGAGATATTTTTTTTATTAGAGAACAATGGATTAACTTTTTCAATGCTAGTCAAGGATACCATAGTTGTCACGTTTCACATTGTATTTAATAAGTACAAAAAGGTTTTTAAAAATTCATTTTAATTCTGGTGCCGCTCTGCACACACAAGCTTGTTAGCTAGCTAGCTTGATAGCAAGCTCTGGTCTAGCTCTTGAAAACTAGATGGCATTATGTGTAATGTAATGGAACTGAGAGTCATGATCAAGGGCTAGCTCTGGTCCAACGTTAGTTAAGCCAACTCTCTGAAGTTCAAAGACATTCAAAGATCCTTCATAGAAGCCACTCCTCCATAAGTATAATTCTGTGGGCCTAATTCAGATAATGCATGTCATAACAACAAGATGCCCAGCGCTTCATGCCCAGCTCTCTCCTCAGCCACAAAATTTCAGTCGCATGTCACACCCTACACTACACATTTCTGTCCAATGCATGTATATAACTTGACCGCTCATCCATTGGTGAAGTAATTTGATGTCGAGCTAAATTTACATTTCAGAGGTTAAAAAGGGAACACAAAAGAAAGATCTAAATTGTAACTTTTTAGGGGTTCAAACTGGTTCAGAACTTTATTTTCCTGGCCAGAACAGTGGAATGGAACGAAAAAAGTTATGGTTCTGTTCAGAACGAAACAATTGACAAATAATATTGGTTCCAACCCCTGGTTCGTCTTTCAAATGTACAAGTTGTGGTAAGTAACCCACTGTGCCAAATCAGATAGTGATCAGACCTGTCAGTGGGTCTAGTGAACATAAGAGGAGCTGGTTTGTTAATGAAAGCTGGGACACACACTGCTGCAGACAGACAGAATGTCTGGCAATGGGCTTACGGGAAGGCCAACTCTGTGTGTGTGAGTGTGTTTCTCCCTCTCGCTAGCTTACTCTCACTCTCTCTCTCGCTGCCTCTCTCTCCCTCTGTGTCTCCCTCTCTCAGTGTGTGGCCCTGTGTGTTTGTTATTGGATGTAGAATAGAGACAAGTCTTCAAAGCTCTCCTCCACATCAACCCATATTCCCAGCTCAGTCAAGGATATCTTGGATATACAGTGGGGTCCGAAATTATTGTCACCCTTGATAAAGATGAGCAAACATTTATTTTTAAAATGAAGAATTCAAATACTGAGCTAAATTGTATGGCAATTTTTATTTTTATTATATTATTTTATACTACAAAAAAAAACATTTTTTACATACAATTTAGCTCAGTATTTGAATTATTTATTTAATACAGTCGTTTCTGCTATTCTTTATCAAGTGTGCCAATAATTTCAGACCCCACTGTGCATCAGTTTAAATACAGTATACTGTTAATAGAAGTTATTTAGTTGACATAGGGGAGAGGTGTTCTGCCATGAGGTTTAGGACTTCTGGAAATAGGAATTTTGGGAAAGTTGCCCTAGTTCTAGTTGAGAGACCATCTAAAAAGTTTGAAAGATATACCACTCAAAACATATACCGCTAAGGCTTTGAGTACCAAAAAAACTAAGAAAAATCAAATTTCTACGCTTAGGCTACAGGTAGACATTGATTTAGAATTTGTTAACACTGAAATGTATATCAGGGCCTATATTCATAAAGCTAATCTAGGATTCCTTAATAGTCTCAACTATGACCCCAACAACCCCACTGCCTAAACCCCCTTGTATTTGGGCAACAAATAACTAAATACATAACAAGAAGATTTAACTGGTTATTTCCATTACAACACCTACTGTTGATGATGACATATTGAGCTGTGTGGTTGAGTGGCAGAGACTGTCATTCTGCATCAAGTTCATGCCTGTGTCCCAAAGGGTACCCTTCCCTCTACAGCGCGCTACTTTTGACCATAGGCTGCGGCCTATAGGGCTCAGGTTAAAAGTACTGCATTATATGAATATTTGGGACTCATACCATAAGTTTCCACCTTAATCCATTTTAAATTCAGGCTGTAACCCAAGAAAATGTGTGTTGTCAGAGTTGCCCAGACAGCCTGCAGGTTGAATGCACCTTATTCATTCATATTTGTGAGAGAGCGGAGTCGGTAAAGTTAAGAGCGGGTCGGTAAAGTTAAGTAATGTCTTCACAGTCATTGGCTCAGATCATAGAGTAGCATCTGCAGTAACCATAACATAACCTTTTCCTGGTCACACACACATGAAAAGAAATACACACACACACACACAAGTGAAACACATGGGCATGCATACACACATACTGAAATCTGACATACAGTGCCTTCAGAAAGTATTCACATACCTTAACATTTTCAACATTTTCTTGGGTTACAGCCTGAATTTAAAATGGATTAAACTGAGATTTTGTGTCTCTGGCCTGCACACAATACCCCATAATATCAAAGTGGAATGATGTTTCTAGAAATGTTTACAAATTAATAAAAATGAAAAGCTGAAATGTCAATAAATATTCAACCCCTTTCTTATGGCAAGCATAAAATATGTTCAGGAGTAGACATTTGCTTAACAAGTCACATAATAAGTTGCATGGACTCTGTGTGCATTAATAGTGTTTACCATGATTTTTTTCATTTTTTATACCTCATCTCTGTTCCCCTCACATACAATTATCTGTAAGGTCCCTCAGTTGAGCAGTGGATTTCAAACACAGATTCCTCTACAAAGACCAGAGAGAAGAAGGGCACCTATTGGTAGATGGGTAAAAAAAAAGCAGACATTGAATATCCCTTTGAGCATGGTGAAGGTATTAACCCTTTCACACGTACCATCACACAGGTGTGATCGTTCTACAGTGGTCCCTGAAGTGTACGATTAGAACACTCATTTAGAACGGCCAGTTTCGAAAGATGCAACCATCAGCATTTGAGCTGGCCACACTTTTTTCAGAAACTATTTACACAAACACAGTCCTTACAAAGTTATGTCCAGAATGTATGCAGTTTATTTTTGGTTGCAATATTCAGACATTCACAGAAGTATCTGTAGGCTACATTTGTCCTAGCCAACTGAGGAAAGAATGACGCAACACAAGCGGTCATTTTTGTGTAACTCTCAGCTGACAAACTAGAATATGAATGAGCTAATAGCAATTAATATTTATAATTAATCACATCACGGGTGAGCTCACCATTGATTGAAATAATTGAGTAAAATACTTTCTAGAAATCGAAAGTAATCCAACGATTAGTTTCAGCGTGCTGCCATGCTTTTTTTCCTCACAGAAACCAAAGATAATAAAAGAAGACAAGATGAGCTTGGTCTGTTTTATAGTATGCATTTTGAAGGGGTGGTCGTCTACCATCGTTTACATCCCGCCATTCACTTCCTGAAGTTCTCAAAAAAGGAGTGAACCCTTACTCACCTCATTTTGTTATAGCATCTTTGGTCAGACAGACGATTACGTGAAACCCAGAATGCATTGTATGTCAACAAACATGGCTCCACACACAGCTGGAATTAGCTTAGCTCATCATAATCAGAACAACCTTCAAAAGTATTTTACACACATAATATGTGCCCATTATAATCTATGCAAGAATCGGAATGCAGGATTTATCACCATTACTTGAAAACGTGAATGAAACAGTAAATATATAAATAATTACCACACAAAACATTTTCTGATAGTGATTTATTGATACAAATGACGCGTGCCGGCAATCAATCACATAACCTCTCCCTCCTGCCATTCAGTGTTGTTGTTTATGTATATAGCTCGTGAGCTAAGCTGTAGCATTAGCAATGTCTTTCAAAAAGGAGACAAATTCTGGATATTTTTTACAATTCTGACAATGAGTCTGAGTATGAAAGTCAGGAATCAGATTCTGACAGTGACAGAGGAGTTATACAAAATAATAAATGTCAACAGTTGGCAGTAAAGTGGCATGACAAACGAGACGTCCATGTCCTCTCCACTGTCCATACAGCAACCATGTTGGCCACAGGGAAGGAGGACCACCTCAGGGGAGAGAGAACCAGACCGTGTGCTTGACTATAACCTCAACATGGGGGCAGTGGATAAGGCAGACATGATAAACAGCTTTGTGGAATGCACGCAGAAAACGACCAAGTGGTACAAGAAGATATTTTCCCAGGGTAGCTTCAAATTACAACAAGCCAATACTTCTGACACAATTAGCATTGTTTTACAGAGCTAATAGAAGAATGTAGCTAGCTACATAAGCACGATTTAATATAACACCATAAATGTTATGAAATGAGTAACCTTGCGTGTCCGCGGTTATAAGGAATATACACAAATATATTATGCTCCATACAGAGTGAGCTACAGTAGAAACTGTATAACACGACATACCAGAAACTATTATAACGTAATAAGGCACTTACTTTGATAGAAACTCAATCTAGATTTGAGCCTGGGTGTCTGTAGCACTGAGACGCTGTGCCTTAGACAGCTGCGCCACTTGGGAGTCATAAGGCCAGGGTAGCGTCAAAATACATGCTCAGCCTCTGCTTCGGATACCACTTCGGGTACCACCCCCAGACCAATGGGCAGACGGAACGCTTGAACCAAGAAATAGGGAAGTACCACCACCAACAATGTTCTGCCTCTCCACACGACTGGAGTCGATATATGGCCTGGGCCGAATATGCTCAGAACTCACTCATGCACTCATTCCTTCACCTTACCAACCCCCCATGTTTCCCTGGGAGACAGAGCCTGGTACTTGGTCAGCTGTCTACGACTGGTTTTGGCGTAGTGATTGGGTATGGGAGACCACTCACCGGCATCTGCAAGAAGCTTCTAATACCCAGAAACGCGTTGCCGACAGACGCCGTTAGACGTTGGAGGGGAACCTGTTTACGCCTTACGGGTTATCCTTCATTCCAAACGACTGAGATTCACATTCACTACCTAGTGGACTGGGAAGGTTATGGGCTTGACGACCGGTCCTGGGTCCCCTGAGTTAATGGTTTCCTGATTAATTTAATCACGTAATTATAAACATAGTTATTTATTCGATGAATAGCAGTCGTCACATTAATGACACCAACGTCATGACACAGGTCCGTAGGCAGACCTGGCTCTCAAGAGAAGACAGGCTATGTGCACACTGCCCACAAAATGAGGTGGAAACTTAGCTGCACTTCCTAACCTACCAAATATATGACCATATTAGAAACACATATTTCACTCAGATTACACAGATCCACAAAGAATTCGAAAACAAACCCAATTTTGATAAACTCCCATATCTACTGGGTGAAATACAACATTGTGCCATCACAGCAGCAATATTTGTGAGCTGTTGCCACAAGAAAAGGGCAACCAGTGAAAAACAAACACCATTGTAAATACAACACATATTTATGTTTATTTATTTTCCATTTTGTACTTTAACTATTTGCACATCGTTACAACACTGTATATAGACACAATATGACATTTGAAATGTCTTTATTCTTTTGGAACTTCTGTGAGTCTAAGGTTTACTGTTAATTTGTATTGTTTATTTCACTTTTGTTTATTATCTACTTCACTTGCTTTGGCAATGTTAACATATGTTTCCCATGCCAATAAATCCCTTGAGTTGAATTGAGAGAGAGAGGGAGAGAGGAGGAGGAGGGAGAGATAGAGTGGCACCTGGATAAACAGGGGAGTCAATAGCGTGAGCCCTGTGTTCCAGTTCATTTGGCCCAAGCGGAGAGGAGGGTAAACCCGCTTGCTCTCTTACCCGTCTCTCTCCTCAAAGCTCTTCAAAAGTCTAGCGCCGCCGTAGGAATCTAATGTTGCATTCAAACATAACAAACACACACACGCGGCACACCATCCAGGCAGATCGCTCAAGAGTGACTTCAAAATTGGACGTCTTTCAATGTCTTGAGGACGTCGGAAAATCCCTTCAAAACCAGCCATTGGGGGAACAGTGAGCAGTATTACCATCGAGTTTGCTCAAGTATTGTGGACGGGGGACGTGGATGGGCGTAATTCAATGACCCTGGATCAGGTTGTGTGCTCGATCCCAGTTTATTTTATTTTTGTTTTAATGCTATCCCAAACCTTAACACTTATCTTAACCATTCGGAATGAGTGCCTAAACGTTATGTTTTAACCCCATCCGAAACGCTCATGCACACATGCACAAGTGACTGCAAACACACTGACAAATGCAAACACACACACATGCACACAGTGGTGTATTTAAGAAAAAAATACTTCAATGTACTATATGTCGTTTTTTGGGGGGTTTATGTACTTTACTTTACTATTTATATTATTGACACTTTTACTTCATTACATTCCTAAGGAAAATTATGTACTTTTTACTTCATACACATTCCCCAACACCCTAAAGTACTTGTTATATTTTAAATTCTTAGCAGGACAGAAAATGGCCCATCAACACACTTATCAAGAGAGCATCCCTGGTCATCCCTAATGCCTCTGATCTGGCGGACTCACGAAACACAAAAGCTTTGTTTGTAAATGATATCTAAGTGTTGGAGAGTGCCCATGGCTATCCGTAAGTTAAAAAAAACAAGATAACACACAAACAAACACACACACACACACACACACACACACAGTCAGTAGAAACACAGCTGTTGGTTCAGTTGAACAGAGGGACATGGACATGACATCACCAAACGCTCAGTCTACAGGACACAGTGAGATAGAGGTACTGTTCCCCTTTATAGGTCAGTATTTCCCATCCATCTCTTCATGTTACTGTGAGGCTGAACCAAGGTTGACCAGAAGCTAAAGGTAAAGGTGAAAGTACTCCAAAGGAATGTAGATTGTGATGTGACACTTACTCTCCCTAGCACTGTCTGCAGGTTAGCATATGCCATCTTTCTCTCCAGGTCCTCCCATACTGAGGCTGAATGAAGCTTGACCAAAAGGTAAAGGCAAAACAGAAGTACAAATGGTAGAGGTAGTGTCCAAAGGGCCACTGCTTCTAGTCTAGGAAGTCCCCCCTAGCAGCCACAAGGACAGATGACTTCACCTAGAATGAACCTTATTAAGGAAATTTGTAACCCCTAAACTGTGTTGACAATGCCAAGTTTCCATTCTATCACATCATCTCTGTTTCTTGAGCAGGTATGTGTGAATCACCCTATTTTTTCCACTGAACTGTTTATTGGTTCATGCACTAACCAAAGATCCTGTTTACAGTTTGCAGTTGGTTGAGTCAGATAGTACCTTCTTGCATCATAGACCAGGAATGGGACACTCATGTCCCGTGGCTTCCTGTTTTTTTCCTCTCCCTGGCACTTCATTGGTACATTAATGTCACTGATTGGTCAGGGAGGCCATACACCTGGTTTTCCAGATAAGTGCCCATCCCTGATCTAGCGGAAAAGGTGATTGAATGTTTTATGCTGGTCATTGTCTAATTGTGTATGCTGCTGCTTTGGCTAAGTTTCTTCAGTAAAAGATAAAAGAACTTCACCTGAGATGATCCTGAAAGCAAACAATCCTCTCATTCCATAGATTAGGATCTGTTCATACCAACATTCCATAGAACACAGAACATGGGAATTGTGACAGTATCTTTATGGCTCCAGCAGATATCCAGTGAGATTCCGGTCTTGAACATTTTTTAATATCCCTCACTGATTCCCTTTGTTTATTGAAATTCCAGACCTCTGTCTTATCCCATTACCTTGTCTCACTAAGAAGAAATATACAATACATGTTTAGGCTATTGTTGGTGTGTTTTATCAACACACTTATCAAGAGAACATCCCTGGTTATCTCTACTGCCTCTGATCTGGCGGACTCACTAAACACAAATGCTTCATTTTTAAATTATGTCTTAGTGTTGGAGTGTGCCACTGGCTATCCATAAATTAAATAAATATGAAATTGTGCCACCTGGTTTGCTTAATATAAGGAATTTGAAACAAATCATATTTTTACTTTTGATACTTAAGTATATTTTTGAAATTACATGTACTTTTGATGCTAAACCAAATACTGTTTATTATCTATGCATAGTCACTTTACCCCTACCTACATGTACCAATTACCTCGACTAACCTGTATCCCCGCACATTGACTCGGTACCGGATGTCTCTGATTGACATCTGTGATTCATATTGAAAGTGTGAGTTACAGTACATGCAGTAATCTCAGGTTAGGATTCATCCTATAATGAGATGGATTTGACTTTTTAAATCACATTGCACATGGCTCTTTTATATAATAATGACACTTTTATTTGACATTGGAGACACGATAAGGAATGCAATTAACTTGAAAACAGGTTGAACATCATAATTTATACATCATCATAATTTATTTACAGTAAGGAGGCAATGCAACATTTGGTGGAAAGCCTGGTTTGAGGTACCGGGAGCATCATTTTACATCAGTGTTCTTCAGTGCTTGTCCTGGGGATCTATATCTTGTGCAGGATTTTGTTCCAGCACAACGTTAACATTCCAGATTCATCTGATCAACTGAGTTTGAATCAGGTACAGTATGTATGTGCTTAGATGGAAGAAAAGTCTTGCGGAACCCTAGAAGCAGGATTGAAGAACACTGTTTGGCATTGAAGGCTTGGGTATGACTGTGTGATATGTGTTTAGATATGTATTTGTTATGCAATATGTTTTCATGAAAAGCATCTATCAAGAATCATCCAATGCTAATGTCAAAAACATGATGAAGATCATGTCCTTTGTGTATCAAATAAAGCAGACATTACCTTTCCTCCATCATGGGAAACCCAAAGCAGGGTCCTCTGTAGCTCAGTCGGTAAAGCATGGCGCTTGTAACGCCAGGGTAGTGGGTTTGATTCCTGGGACCACCCATATGTAAAATGTATGCATGCATGACTAAGTCGCTTTGAATAAAAGCGTCTGCTAAATGACATATATTATGTTCAGTAGGCACGAAATAAACGTTTTAGAACAGAGTGAAATGCAGAGGTATTAATATATGGAAACGTTATTCTATGGTGTGTCCTTTTGAACATGACCCAGATATGTACCGGTGCATTCTAGAGGGAATAGTGTGCGATATATAGACGCAGACACACTGAAGTCCAAGGCTAGTCCAGCTGATGAGGTGGTGTGAAGGACTCTGCAGTTCGTCGTTAACTCCTTAACTCACAGCAGCATGCTCCCAGTGTGTGTGTGTGTAATTCTACAGTTCAGAGGGGGCTGGGAGCTAAGTGTTGACAAACAGAAGTCCATGAAAAGTCCATGAACAAGTGAAGAAAGGAGGAAGAGAAGTCCATGATTTGTTATGTATGAGAGGAGTGAAGAGAATAAGAAATGTTCATGGAGAGCTCGTTTTGAGAGTGAAGAGAGGGAGTGAGTTCTATGATCCGTTTGTTTCAGGACGAGTGAAAAGATGGTAGATGCTTCCATGAGCAGTTAATTTTCCAGAGGAATGAAGATAGAGAAGAGACTTTCATGTTCAGTTTGTTTTCGAGAGTCACTGTACACTCCCCCAGAGAGAGGGAGAGAGGGAGGAGAGCGAAGGAGGGAAGGTTCCAGAGTGAAGTGGAGAGGAAGTGTGTAGCAGCTACAGTAGTTCGGTTTGCAGACGGGAGGAGAGGAGAGGCAGCAGAGAGAGAGAAAGAAGCCAGAGAGAGAGGCCAGCCCATCTTCGGTCCCCCGAGGAGCGTGTCCCCCCAAAGTAAGCTACCTGAGCTGCAGAGAGGCACAATGAAGACAGAAAGATTAATAACAGCCATAGATTAACTCACAGTGCAAAGCCAGTGCAAACAGTAAGTCATGCAGGTACAGGGATGCAGAGACGAGAAAAGTAGTTTGGAAAATGTTACAATCACTCGTTGGAAGGACTGTAGCCTCAAAAAACCTATTTCGCTTGGGCAGCTATATCTATTGTATATCGTAGCACATTCTAGCCTGGTCCCAGGTCTGTTAGTGCTGTGTAGCCACGTTTTATGGTCAAACATGGCATGGCATTTACAAGAGATGGCAAGACAGCACAAACATATCTAGGACCAGGGTAAGCCCACTCACCCACGCAGGCCGATCCATCATCGTTGGGTTCAAAGCCCTGGTTGCACCTCTTATTGGCACGACACTTGTGGCTGCCATAGGTGTTAGTGCATACAGGACGGTCAGTGGGACACACAGAGGGGAACTGGGTGCACTCATCCTTATCTGGAGGGAGGGGGGAGGGAAAGAATGGGACGTGTAAAGGGGGAAGGGAGGAGAGTGGGAGGAGAGGGAGAGAGAAGGAAGGTAGCGGGAGAAGACATTTATTGCAGGGAAAGAGATGCAGGATAGCACATTGGCAAACAGGACAGGGATTGTTAAAGACATATAGTGGAGCTCAACCTACCTGTGCACCGGCCATTCTCATTCATAGCAAACCCTTGGCCACACTGTAAGAAAGGGATACACCTTCAATACTGTCTCGTTGAAAGCAAGAAAAACTGTATCATTTTATAACACAAGATCTTATGATAAGTACAGAATATAGTCACTGGATAATAATTATTAACAACCAGAGAGAGAGAGAGAGAGAGAGAGAGAGAGAGAGAGAGAGAGGGAGAGAAGAGAGAGAGAGAGAAAGAGAGAGAAAGAGAGAGAGAGAGAGAAGAGAAAGAGAGAGAGAGCAACTAAATTGACCCCAATAACTACCGGGGATATACGTCAACAGCAACATTGGAAATATCCTCTGCATTATCATTAACAGCAGACTCGTACATTTCCTCAGCGAAAACAATCTACTGAGCAAATGTCAAATTGGCTTTGGGGTCACTTAGTTTGGGGTCACTTAGAAATGTTCTTGTTTTCAAAAGAAAGCAAATTTTTCGTCCATTAAAATAACATAAAATTGATCAGAAATACAGTGTAGACACTGTTAATGTTGTAAATTACTATTGTAGTTGGAAACAGCAGATGTTTTATGGAATATCTACATAGGCGTACAGAGGCCCATTATCTGCAACAATCACTCCTGTGTTCCCATGGCACGTTGTGTTAGCTAATCCAAGTTTATCATTTTAAAAGGCCAATTGATCATTAGAAAACCTTTTTGCAATTATGTTGGCAGAGCTTAAAACTGTTGTCCTGATTAAAGAAGCAATAAAACTGGCCTTCTTTAAACTAGTTGAGTATCTGGAGCATCAGCATTTGTGTCACGGCAGATTTCCTCCTCTTCGTCTGAAGAGGAGTAAGGATCGGACCAAGATGCGGCGTTGTAAGTGTTCGTCATTTTAATGGAAAAACAGAACACTACAAAACAACAAATTGCCAAGAAACTGATGATCTCGTACAACACTGTGTGCTACTCCCTTCACAGAATAGCGCAAACTGGCTCTATTCAGAATAGAAAGAGTGGGAGGCCCCGGTGCACAACTGAGCATAAGGCCAATACATTAGAGTGTCTAGTTTGAGAAACAGACGCCTCACAAGTCCTCAACTGGCAGCTTCATTAAATAGTATCCGCAAAACACCAGCCTCAACATCAACAGTGAAGAGGCGACTCCGCAATGCGGACCTTCTAGACAGAGTCCCTCTGTCCAGTGTCTGTGTTCTTTTGCCCATCTTAATCTTTTATTTTTATTGGCCAGTCTGAGATATGGCTTTTTCTTTGCAACACTGCCTAGAAGGCCAGCATCCTGGAGTCGACTCTTCACTCTTGACTTTGAGACTGCTGTTTTGCGTGTACTATATGAGGTGGAAACTGAGCTGTACTTCCTAACCTCCTGTCAAATGTATGACCATATTATAGATACATATTTCCCTCAGATTACACAGATCCACAAAGATGTTGAAAACAAATCCAATTTTGATGAACTCCCATATCTACTGGGTGAAACACCACAGTGTGCCATAACAGCAGCAAGATTTGTGACCTGGTGCCACAAGTGAAGAACCAGTGAAGAACAAACACCATTGTAAATACATCCCATATTTATGTTTATCTATTTTCACTTTTGAACTTTAACCATTTGCATATCGTTACAACATTGCAAATGATATGACATTTGTAATGTCTTTATTCTTTTGGAGCTTCTGTGAGTGTAATGTTTATGGTTATTTGTATTGTTTATTTCACTTTTGTATATTATCTACTTTACTTGCTTTGGCAATGTTAGCATATGTTTCCCATGTCAATAAAGCCCCTTGAATTGAATTGAATTGAGGGGGGGGGGGCAGTGAGAGGGAGAAAGAAACAGTGAAAGAGAGAGAGAGAGAAAGAGAGAAGGAAAGAGTGAGATAAAAAGACAGTCCTTACCTCTATCTCTATTTCAGGTGTGCCCTCCTCCTCCTCTCTGGGATACCGGATCTCCAGGACAGAGTTGATCTCACTTGGTTCCAGAGGCCTGGCTATTGACTTCCCATCTGGCCAGTACACCTCAACATTAGTGGCTATGTCTTTACCTGGAGAGACATGTAAGCGAGACAGGTAACATCACCAAAACATTGTCAGAATGTTTACATAATGTTCCCGTAAAATCCACATAATGTTCCTTTAATGTTTCTATATCATGTCAGTACACACACACACACTACACACACTACACACACTACACACACACTACACTATTGCTAGTCTGAACCGGCAGAAGTTAACTGTCTTGGCTGGACTATGGGGATGAGGGGCTGGAGAGGGGTTTCTATCCAGGCCTTCCAGCTGCTGCACCTGCACCTGCCTCTCCCTTCCACCTCCTCCCCCCTCACCTCCTCCCCTTTCTCTCTTTCTCTCCATCTCTCCCCCGGGCCTCCAATCAGAAGGGGTATTAAGGCAATGCTTTCCACATGGATCTGGCAATGCTTTCCACACACACACTCAGTCTGTGTGCACGCTGCATGTGTTTGTTTCCTACGTGCATGTGTGTGTGTATGAGCGTACATCTATATGTACCTGCATGTGTGTGTGCATGAGCGTACATCTGTATGTGTCAGACCTACCGAGCCCAAAGTGTGCTACAGGCTCCATCTCACAGAGGTATCCGGAGCCCCCATCGATGATGCGTGTGTGTGGACCACTTCTCTTAGTGTAGACCACTACCTTAGCCCCCCGGGCATATGCCCCGTACTGGGTACGAGGGATAACACGCAGCCACGAGTTAGTGGAGCCCTGAGAGAAAGAGAAGGGGGGGGGACAGATTAAATGAGATGTGTGTGGGATACAACATCTCGATTTAGAAAATATGGTGAGAGAACACACAACGAGAACACGTGGTCGGAGCACACACACAGTGGTACCTGGTTGACTCTGTAGATAGAGAGAGGCTGTGCAGCACTCTCTCCATGAGATATCAGCAGGTCCAGACGACCGTCTCCATCAAAGTCTGTCACTGCCGCCCCTGATAGACGACAACACATGCAAACACTTAGAACACACACATCGAACTAACAATGGACACAGGTCACTGAAAGGACACGAACATACAACACAATAAGAATAATAAGAGAACACACATTGAGAAAAGAGGCTGATAAGGAGCTAGAATCAGAGCTGCCAAAGCTGATTAGTCAAGTTTACAATCTCAAACCACAGACATCTAGCACCATCCCTTGGAGGAAGTAGGAATTACACTATTTAATCGATGTGTGTTCCACATTTACAGTGTAGAATAGGTTAATGATAAACAGTTCATCACAGTGTAAGCCTAATAGGTATTTCTACCCCCCATACACATACACCTGTACACTCCCCGACCCCCAACCCTCACCTGTTCCTCGTCCTTCTGGCTCAGCTGCCTCCCCCACATTCAGCTCCTCAATCTGGGGGTCCCCATGTTCTCTCCTAGTTACCCTGCCATAGCAACCAGATATCTGTTAAACTTCCCATAATAACCCAGGCCCAGCTACCATCACTCAGGGTGCATTCTGTTGTTCCCCAAGTGGGACTCAAACTCACAACATTCTGCACAGCAACAAATGCCCCTTAAAGCCAACCGCCTTAGTCAAACAAGCAAGACACAAGTCCAGGGATCATCAACTTGATTCAGCCCTGGGTCAATTTGTTCTTGAGTGCATAGTTGGGGGCCGGAACAGAATGTCAAATAATTTGTTGATTGCAAATTGACCACAAAAAGCCCAAACAGATATAATATTTCCAACCTTGCTTATTATGTCTATTATGTCTTGTCTATTATGCGTTGGAATACTTGGGAACATATTTCCAAAATTAAAATCACTTGGAGCTGATTTCCTGGTATTTTTACATACTTTTATGTCCAACAATAAAAATATATATATATATAATACAAAAATTCTACTAATTTGTAGACTGCAAATTGACCGCAAGAAGCCCAAACAGATAAAATATTTGACTAAAACAATCATTTCAAACCTTGCTTGCATTTGTATACGATCATGTGTCTCTCTATTATGGTGGGAATACTTAGGAACAGATTTCCAAAATGTAAATTACTTGGAGCTGATTTCCTAGTGTTTTTACAGTCTTTAATGTCCCACAATGACACACGCAGCCCAAATTCGGCACGCGGGCCGCCAGTTGGAGAACCCTGGACTAGCCTGTCACTCTCTGTGAATGACAGTTGCCTTTTAGATCTCAGTAATGTCCCTGATTTACTCCAGCCAACACACTTTGGACGAGTTTCATATCCACTACACATTTGTAATGTTGGATGTTATGAAGCACAGCAGCTATTTTGTCCTGATTATCCTGGCATGGACCGGTTCAATCATTTACACATCCGGTACTAATCACTGTCATTTCCTCGTAACATCTCATAGTTTGAACAGCGCCTCACCTAACAAAACTTTCCATATTGAGATTGGGTCACAAATATTTTTTTCCATCAACTTTATTAAACTTCAGAACCTTGTCAACTTAGAACATAAGACAGGTTTTCAGCGCACTCAAACCCAGCACAACTTTGATTGATTCAATTAATTAGCTTCAATGAGGACAATGAGGACAATAGTTCAAGCTGGGTATTTCATTGCCAGACAATGCATAACCGTTAATTTTGGTGGATTGTGTTTCATGATTGAAACTTCAACTCAGGTTTTAATATGGTACAAGTGGAGCCTCGGGCTTTGGATGTTAGATTGATCACCATTTCAAACCACAGATATCCTGCATAACTACAAAGGGGACAAACACATGAGCACACAAACACACACACATTCCAAAAATAGTCACAGGTCTGGGAATATTCAGTCATTATGACTACTTCCTGACTACAGAAATGCTTTAAGTCTAAAATAACAGAGGAATTAGATATCTGACATTAACAAATGTTAGCTAATTAAATTAGTTGAATTGCTTTTTGGAACTGATGATTCAACTGATATATTGCATGTGTGTGAGTGTGTATGTGTGTGCGTCTCCGTGTATGTGTGTGTGTGTGCGCGTGTACCTGAACAGTCTGTTGGATGACGACCCTCTGTAAGCAATGTTATTAAAGAACACCTCTAGTTCGTTGTCGTTGTCGAAGTCTGCAGCGATGACCGTACGCACCGGAGACGGCATGGAGAACTTCTGAGACGCTATGTCCTGGGGGAGGGAGACAATATGTTAACACACAGACACAGAGACACACACACACACTCACACACACACACACACACACACACACACACACACACAGGAACAGGAACACAGGCACGAAAGCACATATGCATGCACGGCACGAGTTTGCATTAAAGCACACACACCTCCACACACAACAGGAACAGCAGGAGGCCAATGTAACATTATGGGGATACTGACTATGTACACTCACTCCAGGTAGCTAACATCCCACTATGGCGACCTCATGGGGTTTAGGCAATGTTTCGTGTTGATATTACATACACACTGGGGGATATTCCTGTTCATAAAATTGTATTTCTGTAAATGTACCATCTGTTGAGTGGAAAAACTCTCAACCAAACCCAAATAGTGGGTCACTCCATCCTGTCTGGAAGCATTTTTCATTCGTTTTCTTAAAAGGGTAATACATGTGCAATTGTGGGCGGCAGGGTAGCCTGGTGGTTAGAGTGTTGGACTAGTAACCGGAAGGTTGCAAGTTCAAATCCCCCAGCTGACAAGGTACAAATCTGCCGTTCTGCCCCTGAACAGGCAGTTTACCCACTGTTCCTAGGCTGTCATTGAAAATAAGAATTTGTTCTTAATTGACTTGCTTAGTTAAATAAAGGTAAAATAAAAAAATGAAATGACTGCTGGACTCACTGTGAGAATGGATAAGCAAAGTGAGTCATTTGTAGTTGGTCTGCTGAGTAAGCTGGGCTGTAACAAAAACCTGCACATCCTGTCCAGGACCAGGCATAGTGTCAACTGTCAAAGTATTTGGGAGACTCAAGCCCAAAATATTGTACTGTTCTACAACACTGGGGGGAGGGGAGTCTTGATTTGTTGGTTAGGTGATTTAGTCCTGGGCTCGTGGAGTGGAGGCTGTTAGAGCAGCAAAGGGCGGGGACCAACTCCATATTTTGGAATGTAATGATTGACGGGAACGTGTCCACATACTCTTGGTCTTGTAGTGTACATGTTCCTCTCCTCTTCCTCCTCTCTCTCACCTCTATCTCATCCCTCTCTCCTCTCCTTACAGTGTTTACTCCCTGTGTTAATTATATGGATCATAAAGCCTAAGGGGAGGGCGTAGAGGAGAGGGGATGAGGAAAGCGGGGAGGGAGGGGAGTGACCTTCTACTGTTTAGGTGAAGGAGAGGGGATGGCCAAGTAAGGGCAGGAAGGAGGGAGTTGAGGGGAGGAGGAGCGAGGAGAGAGAAAGAGGGAGAGAAGGAAAGGGAACGACGGAAGAGAAGAAATGGGCAGAATGGAATGGCCAAAGAAAAAAGGGAGAGGGGAGAGAGAGAAGTTGATGAGAAAAGAGAGGGAAGGGAAATTCAGAAAGGGTGAGATAGGGAAGGGGAGATAAAGAGAGGGGCAAAGGAGATGGAGTGAGGTGCTCTATACTGGGAAAAAGTAGCCTGGCTTGATGCGGCCCACATGACTCACAGTGCAGGGAGAGTTGTGACACACTGATCTAGAAAGGAGGCCTTGATTGGTTCTCTCAAATGTTTTGAGACCTCAACTTGTTTAGATTTGAAAATCCAACCATTGTAATGGAAGGGGCGGCGCTCAGGGCTGTGCATAGTATGTGGGTATTTGAGCGAAATAGAAAGAGGAGAGCCAACCAGTAAAAAATACAGCCCCCTTCATTATCGACGCATTGTGCCTACAACATCAATGAGCCATCCCAGAATGAAGCCAGCAGGACATGGAGAGTTAGTTGTTAGCCAGATTAGGGAAGAGGACCAACTACTTTGTCAAATCTCAGATTTGTTCAATTCAAATCAACATGATAGTGATTTTCACTGAATCCCTGCTGACATTTCATATCAAGATGCCCCATTAGCTCACATCATGTCTTCTGAGATTTATTCTTAGTTACGGTTGGTGGGGCTGGGAGACATACTGCTAAGATGAGTGTGTGTGCCTGTGTTTTTGCGTGCATGTGTGAGTGTGCACGTGTGTGTGTGTGTGTGTGTGTGTGGTCGCTGCATCCATAGAGTTAAAACAGTCCTAATCGGCACTTTCCCCTCTTCCCCCTGTCCATCCACTGTCCAGCCAAGCTGCTGCTTCAGCTCCTTCTATTCAGTAGATTACTGGAGTGACAAAACACCTGTCACGACTTCCGCCGAAGTCGAATCCTCTCCTTGTTCGAGCTTTCTAGCCATCGCCGCTCCATTTTTAATATATCCATTTGTTTTGTCCCATACACACCTGGTTTTCATTCCCTAATCATTCTACATGTATTTAGCCCTCTGTTTCCCATCATGTCTTTGTGTGTAATTGTTTGTTTGGTATTGTGGATTATTGTCGGGTGCTTTACTTTTGTCATGTTCCGTGTTTTTGGCACGTTATTGTTTTTATGTGCTGTGTATTTTGGAACGGAATTAAAGTGCGCCTGTTCACTACACTCTGCTCTCCTGCATCTGACTTCGCCTCCCGTACACACCTTTTGACAACACCTTAATTACCAATGCTAAAGGTCAACCCAGATACTGTGTGTGTGAGAGAATTGAGGTTGTGACATCAACTATGTGAGCTAATTCTGGTATTATAGTCATTATGTCCTGAGATTTCCTATGGTCTTCGTTCGTGGAAGTCTCAGCTTTTCATATATATATATATTTTTATATTTTGTAGCTCAAACCATTCGGACTCTACAGACGTTATTGTAAAGAAATACCTGGGATCCACCCTTGTCTCACAAACCCCGCTCTAGTTCAATCCCTGTTAACCACACAGACTCATGGTTGGTATCTACAGATGAAATAGACAAATCCAATGGTACAACCCAGAGGTCTGTAGGTCAAACACACAATGTTTAAAAAGGGGTTAAAAGTCCTACTGCACAAAAATATGAAAGCAACATGTAAAGTGTTAGTCCCATGTTTCATGAGCTAAAACAAATTTGTTTAAATCCTGGTTAAGGAACGTTTCTCCCTGGCCAAGATAGTCCACCCACCTGACAGGTGTGGCATATTGTAACGAGTGCGCTGAGAGTCGGAAAGCAAATTCAGGGAGTGAGTGTTTTAATAAATAAAAGAAGCACGATGGTGACAGGTGTGCGGGATAATCAGCAGCATGATGACCTAGAGGCTGGAGAGGGAGTATACGTGACAATACCCCCTCCCCGACGCGCAGTTCCAGCCACAGGACGCCGTCAAAGGGGACGAACCCGGGGATCAGGAGCAGACCGATCACCCCTGCTGATGTGCGAGAACTTGTCACGTCAGCAGAGGCACGAGAACCTGTCAAATCAGCTGGGGCACGAGAACCTAACAGATCAGTTGAGGTAGGGGAGCCTGGCAATCCGGCAGAGGCATGAGATCCCGATGAGCCGGATGAGGCAGGGAAGCCTAGCTATCTGCTCGAGGCATGAGCCTGTAGCAGTTCCCGGACCCGGCATCATTACTCTGACTTAAGAAATAAAATAACACTCTCTGATGCTTCCCTTAGGTGAGGTGTTATTCTGTAACGGGTGCGCTGAGAGTCAGCAAGTTCAATGAGTGAGTGTTTTAATAAATAAAACAAACAATGAACACGAAACACAAACAACGCACCGACATGAAAACAGAGTCAATGACACCTGAGGAAAGAACCAAGAGGAGTGACAGATATAGGGAAGATAATCAAGGAGGTGATGGAGTCCAGGTGAGTGTCATGAGGCGCTGGTGCGCAAGACGATGGTGACAGGTGTGCGGGGTAATCAGCAGTCTGATGACCTAGAGGCCAGAGAGGGAGTATACGTGACATATCAAGAAGCTGATTAAACAGCATGATCATTACAAAGATGCACCTTGTGCTGGGACAATACACAGCCACTCTAAAATGTGCAGTTTTGTCACAACACAATGCCACAGATGTCTCAAGTTTTGAAGGAGTGTGCAATTGGCATGCTGACTTCAGGAATGTCTACCAGAGCTGTTGCCAGGGAATTGAATGTTCATTTCTCTACATAAGCCGCATCCAACATCATTTTAGAGAATTTGACAGTACATCCAACCGGCCTCACAACCGCAGACCACGTGTAACCATGCCAGCCCAGGCACTACACATCCAGCTTATTCACCTGTGGGATCACCCGAGACCAGCCACCCGGAGAGATGATGAAACGGATGAGTATTTCTGTATGTAATACAGTTTTCCCCTTTTGTGGAGAAAAACTCTGATTGGCTGGGTCTGACTCCCCTGTGGGTGGCCCTGGCTCCCAAGTGGGTGGACCTATTCCCTCCCAGGTCCACCAATGGCTGCTCACCTGCCCAGTCATGTGAAATCCATAGATTAGGGCCTAATTTATTTCAATTGACTGATTTCCTTATATGAACTGTAACTCAGTAAAATTGTTGTTGCGTTTATATTTTTGTTCAGTATAAATCACACCGGTGCGATGGTGGGACTCATTGAATTAACAGAAACATCAGCCCAGCCAAGGTTTATGGGGTTTGTGGTGTAAGGCCTCACTGGGACAGCTTGATCCCTGACAACACACACACAAAACACACACACGCATACACTGGAAACAAATTTAATTAGCTATTTTACTTTTAACTACACTTAGAAGTATTTGGTAAAATACACTGATAATAATGGGATTCAGGATCTAAATAGCTGGGCTTTGTTCTGGTAGGAAAGTAACCATTGATTATTTTCAGAGGAGACAGAGCAGCAGCAGCCGCAGCAGCAGCAGCCGCAGCAGCGTGCGTGTGTGTCAGAGGAAGGATCTGCTGTACCCTCTAGAATCATTAAGCACAGTAGCTGAAGGTTAGCTAAGATCAATGTACTGCTCAATAGAAGAAACGGTGGGATGCTAGTTGATTACTGTGCTTGAACCTTTGTTATCGTTCCTTGAAGCTGTGTGTGAGCCTACTTTCTGTAACTTGAACCTGTGCTGAAGTTGTGTTTGTATCTGTCTACCAAACCTTGAACCTGTGCTTAAACCACAGTACCGTACCTGGAATCTGTGTTTAAACCTGTGTTCCATACCTTGAACCTGTGCTTGCGGTTGTTGCCCAGCTGTAGGTAGAGTCGATGTGGCCCGTTCCAGTTTCCGTAGACAATGTCCATCTTTCCGTCTCTGTTGAAGTCAGCCAAAGTCACCCCCCTACCGTGCTGCATAGGGTCTTCCACACCTGGTACACAGAGGAGGGAACTCCCATTTTAACTTTTAAAATGAAAAACACCACAGTAATATATGGTGTGGCAATCAAAATACATATATAAACCTGTTCAATTAGCTGTCTCTCCATCTTTCTCTCACCTGCCTGCTGAGCCACGTCAGTGAAGGTTCCATCTCCATTGTTTACAAACAGGAAGTTAGGTCCGTACTCGTTATCACAAAACACGTCAGACAAGTACTGGCTAACAATGGGACCTACAACCACACCACGGCCACCTGGAGAGAGAGACAGAACACGTCTCACAATCTGACGATGTCACACCAAAGAGAGAGCGAGGAGAGAAGAGAAAGAACGAGAAGATAGGAGGAGAGAGAGAGAGAGAAGAGAAGAGCTACCAGAACGAAGACAAGACTCAGGGTAGGAGAGGCAAAGAAACACAGAACAGGAGAGAACAAGAGAGAGAGAGAGAAGAGAAGAGAGGGAGAGAGAGAAGGAGAGAGGAGAGAGAGAGAGAGAGAGAGAGAGGAGAGAAGAGTGAGAGAGAAGAGAAAAGAACAAGAACACTCACCAATCTGACTCTCACACCTCGAGAGAGAGAGAGAGAAGAAGAGAGAGACAGGAGAGAGAGAGAGAGAGAGAGAGAGAGAGAGAGAGGAGAGAGAGAGAGGAGAAAGAACACATCTCACAATCTGACTCTCACACCTGGCGAGAGAGAGAGAGAGAGAGAGAGAGAGAGAGAGAGAGAGAGAGAGAGAGAGAGAGAGAGAGAGAGAGATGAGAAATCGGTTTTATTGATTTTTAAAAGTAGATAGAACATAATGGACAGTAACAACATAAATACAGCAACAAGTTACATTGATACTATCCTATGCAATAGCTGTTAAACAATATATGACTTCCACTTCAAAAGAAAGAGTTGGCAGGCCAGAAGGCTATGGCGTCTGCTTGGGTGTTACAAAGAGTAAGTTCTTCGGGGGATACCCCGAAAATAGCAACAGAGGGATCTGGGGCAATTTCCTTATTGCATATATATGAGAAAGTCTCAAATATAGAGGACCAGAATGGAACTAGTGCCGGGCATGACCAGTATGTGTGATACAGCATGGAGGGTGCCTGATGGCATCTAGTGCAGGTTGGGTCTATTTCTGGAAACAATCTGGCAAGTATACTCCTGCAAAAGTGTAGGCGATGAAATCCTTGAAACTGTAATAACCCATGTCTAATGCAGATAGAGGATGAGTGTATCCTGTCAATTGCAGAATGCCAGGTCATATCGGAAATCAAACTCTTCCTCCCATGAACACTTTACATGGTCAAGAGTGGGGCATGCAATATTCTGAATATTGTCATATAGCTTAGTGTAACGATGTGCACTGAGAGTTGGGAAGCAAGTTCAGGGAGTGAGTGTTTTAATAAACAAATGAAACAAACACACAACACAAACAACGCACAGCCATGACCCAGGAACAAAAACAATAACAATAATGCCTGGGGAAGGAACCAAAGGGTGTGCCATATACAGTATAGGGAAGGTAATCAGGGAAGTGATGGAGTCCAGGAGAGTCTGATGATGAGCAGGTGTGTGTAACGATGGTGACAGGTGTGCGCCATAACGAGCAGGCTGGTGACCTAGAGACCGGAGAGGGAGCACGTGACACTTCGAAATGTTTCCCTTTGCATAGGGATCCAGTTTCAGACATTCATCGAGCCAGTTTGTGGGTGGGAGAGATGGGAATGAGGGGAAAATATTTATTGTAAAGTTACAAATCTGCAGGTACCTGAAGAAGTATGTCTGGGGTATACTGTGCTCTCTAACTAGATGTTCAAAGGAGGTAAATATACGCTCATGGAAAAGGTATTTTTCACTCTTCAATCCTTTCTAAAACCATAGCTGGAAGGCTGTATCTATTAGGGAAGGTGTGAAGAGTGAGTTGGAAATAAAAGGCATGGATGAGATAGCTTGTCTATGTCCAAAGTGGATCCTAAACTGAGACCATATCCTGAGTGAACTTTTCACAGTAGGGTTGTTTGAGTGGTATTGAATGCTCAATGGTAGGGGTGCACAGACTTAGGAGACTGGGGATGATGTTTGACACGAGTGCTCTTCCATAAGGGACCACACCAGTCCTTCCCCCTCTAAAAATGCAGAGGCCCAAAAGGTTATCTTGTGAATATTAGCAGCCGAATATTACTGGAGGAAATTGGGTTTGGCAAGACCCTCCTCTCCTTTCTGTCTCTCCAAAAACACTTTACGCAACCACAGGATCTTTTTTTCCCAAATGAAAGTAGATATGTCTATCCAGTTTAAAAATATATATATTTTGCAATAAAGATGGGAATAGTCTGAAATAGATACAGGAATCTTGGCATGATGACCATCTTGACCGAGTTGACTCAGCAAATGATTGAGGTGAGGGGAGTGATTGAGGTCTTGCTGAGCCTTCTCCAAGGCTGGCTTGAAATTAAAATTGAACAGGTCTTTCAAGTTCAGAGTCACACAGAACCCTAAATATGTGAAAGTATTGAGAACTACCGTGAAAGGAAATTAATCCAAAGATAGATCTATTGCTTGCTTATTGAGCGGAAAGAGTAAGCTTTTTGTGAAATTGATTTTGTAACCTGAAACATTGCCAAATCTGGAGATGATATCAATGGTGATTGGGATAGACATAATGGGGTCTGAGGTATACAGTAAGAGGTCGTCAGCATACAGAGACAGTTTGTGGACCTGCCCTCCTCAACTGTCATCCCTGCGCCACCTCTCAGGGAGATGTCTAGGGGTTCAATGGCTATATCAAACAGGAGAGGACTCAGCGGACAGCCTTGACAATTTCCTCTATGCAGGGAGAAATATTGTGAGAGTGCTGTTGGTACGAACAGATGCTTGAGGAACTGAATACAGTTCCGTTATCCACAAGACAAAAGTAGGGCCAAATCCAAATCTTTCATGTGCAGTGAAAAGGTATTCAAATTCAATACAGTCAAAGGCTTTCTGGGCATCCAGAGAGATCAGGGCTTCTGGAGTTGGGGAAGAATCTGGTGAGTAAAGAACATTGAATATGCACCGTAGGTTACCGAATGAACGTCTGCCCTTGATAAAGCCTGTCTGATCGGGGTGTATTATTGTAGGCATAACCACTTCTAATTGGATATCCAGAGCCCTAGTAAGTATCTTATAGTCACAGCAAAGCAGGCTCAAATTTCAGCGGGTCATTCCCCTTTTTCAGGAGGACTGATATTACAGCCTGTGACATTGTAGGGAGGAGTGACCCCTGCATGTGTGCCTCAGTATAAACTTAGCATAATAAGGGAGTCAGCTTAGAAGATAATCTTTTGTAAAACTCAATTGGGTAATTCATTTTATCGTCTGGTCAATCTCTGATACAAAGAGGGGCTTCTCAAGATCAGATTTATTGTTTGTGCTGGCTCTAACCATAATAGAAAGAGGAGTGGGAGGTCCTGATGCACAACTGAGCAAAAGGATAAGTACATTAGTGTCTAGTTTGAGAAACAGATGCCTCACAAGTCCTCAACTGGCAGCTTCATTAAATAGTACCTGCAAAACACCAGTCTCAAAGTCAACAGTGAAGAGGCGACTCCGGGATGCTGGCCTTCTAGGCAGAGTTCCTTTGTCCAGTGTCTGTGTTCTTAATCTTTTCTTTTTATTGGTCAGTCTGAGATATGGCTTTTTCTTTGCAACTCTGCCTAGAAAGCCAGCATCCCGGAGTTGCCTCTTCACTGTTGATGTTAAGACTGCTGTTTTGCGGATACTAAAAACAGAATGGAAGTACTCTGAAACACCAAAAGTGGTTCTTCAATCTGAATATTAATGTTTTTAAGAGAACCTCGTAAAACCCATTGTTGGTGTTTCAGTCCATGAAAAAGGCTGCATTCAAACAGAAAAATAATGTTTTGACAGTGTGTCTTTCATACAATCAAATGGTTTTGAAAAGCCAATGTTTATAGTATAAATATTGATTGATAATTTTCAGACAATATTTTAATCAACATTTTAAAGATAACACTGGGAATTTAACACTGGGAATTTAACACTTTTCCTAGGGTAGACAATGGCAGTAATTATTAGTGGCATGAACTCATGAATGCCAAGGGAAGCCCGCCTTCCCCCAAAAAAATTACCAAGAAAAAAAGAAAAAATGATTTGTCTTTCATCTCTGTGTTTCATAATTTTCCTTCAATTCGCAAGAGCCTGGATGTATCTCACCGGATAAAGCATGTTATTGCATCCAACTTTTGACATTCATATTGTTATCTTGTTTCTATATTTGCATAGCTTCATTCATGTATATATGCATTTTGCATATTGCTATTGATGTTTAATAATTGTATATTCATGTTTCAATTTAAGAAATATTAAAGTAGTTAATAACTGAAATACGCATTCATGTTCTATCATTATTGCTTGTTATTATTTGCTATTTCTCAGTTTCAATGCAGAAAAACATACATACTACATTTACCACAGGCTGGCCAATCCTAACCAAAGCCAATTTAGACAATGATCACAGACTAATGCCAACTGACCTGTCAACTGTTAATCATATCATCTAACGTAATTGTACTGTGACTCAAGCCATCTGAACAACCTTCCATGTACCATCATCTGAATATAAAGACTCAGTTCAGAGACATTAGCATAAGGGATGACTGGTGGATCGCATTGAGCACTGAGCTGAAGTTTTGTACAAGTTTTGTAATAGTGCTACTTCTAACATTAGCAGTCATTGACAGTTTTTTTTCTGTTCATGTCAAATATAATACTATATTTTCCTTGATTTTGAAGAATATGAATATGATAAATAACTTACAGATCCCATGATGTCAAGCAAAGAGGCACAGAGTTTGAAGGTATGCCTTGAAAAACATCCACAGGTACACCTCCAATTGACTAAAGCATGACATCATTTTATGGAATTTTTCAAGCTGTTTAAAGGCACAGTCAACGTAGTGTATGTAAACTTCTGACCCACTGGAATTGTGATACAAGTGAATTATAAGTGAAATTATCTGTCTGTAAACAATTGTTAGAAAAATAACTTATGTCATGCACAAAGTAGATCTCCTAACAGACTTTCCACAAATTTCTTGTTAACAAACTATAGTTTTGGCGTGGTTGAAAAAACGAGTTTTAATGACTCCAACCTAAGTGTATGCAAACTTCCGGCTTCAACTGTAGCTTTGTAGCTTTGATTGGACTGATAATTTCAACATCATACTTTCAAAATCTTAGCTAGCAAGCTAGACAAGCCGACAATCTACTGGCAAATCCTTTTCAATCCTTGTCATATAAAGAGAAATTATAGCTAAAATGTATCGGTGCTCATCGGCCATTTGGCATAAACATTACACAACAAGTTGGAAATCGCAAATTCAGCAATTACTATTTTGGAATGAATCCGTGGCTAACTGCAAGTGTTGCAAAGGAATCACTGTTTTGCTTACCCTGCTATTCAGTGGGGAGGGTGTGTGGTTCAAGTCTGGTTTTAAGGGTCTCTTTTCCAAGCTTAAAAGGATAACAATTCACACGCAAAACAATGGGCCAGAAAAAGTTGAATAAATTGGCCATGCTGTCATTCCTAGGAACTGGAAAATCTCAGACTTCAGTGAGTTCAAGACAACTCGGAACTCTAAGGAACGACTGAGGAAGAGCTCCGAGCTCCGACCTGAAGATCACTGACGTCATGATTTAACCTTGTATTTTTTCGGAGTTCTCAGTTGTCTTGAAAGCATCATAAATCCAGAGAATAACAAGACTTTGATGACAAAGTTTCATGACAAACTTTGCCCACAAGAAGGACCGTGAGCCACCTTCCTGTTCAAGTGAGCACAGCACAATGGTGACTCCAAAAATGACTTGTATGCTGCTGAATAAATGATGTAAAATGCCAGGGAGATATGTATACTGTAGCTTAGAAAGTAATACTAAATGTATGTTGTGTAGTAAGCTGTTAGTAGCCCATGTGCCACACCCTAATAACTTGGTCCTTTTACCCCTCATAACTTAGCCTATAGTTCCGACTTGGAGGTGCACATGTAGCCTATAACCTGTTTTAGAGAAATGTCATCAACGAATATTGTTAAAGCTTTCATTGTCTGCTAATATTCCCCCTTTATTTATCCGACGGCTCTGACTTGGTGTAATGGGAGATTACTGAGATTAATGTTCTGAATTCTGTCATTGTAGATTTTAGAAGTGCTGAACAAATAGTTTTGACTACATCCATCTTATTGACTACGTTTGTCTTAGCTCGCTCAAACCTCTCTGGGATAGGCAGGACTGTCGCGTCCCACCTGGCCAATTGCCAGGGAAAATGCAGAGCGCCAAATTCAAATAAAATACTATAAAATTCAAACTTTCATTAAATCACATATGTAAGATACCAAATTAAAGCTACACTCGTTGTGAATCCAGCCATAAAATATAAATAATGCCTTACATTTGACAAGCTTCTTTTGTTGGCACTCCAATATGTCCCATAAACATCACAAATTGTCCTTTTGTTCGATTAATTCCGTCCATATATATCCAAAATGTCCATTTATTTGGTGCGTTTGATCCAGAAAAAAAAAGCTTCCAATTTTCACTACAAAATATCTCAAAAGTTACCTGTAAACTTTGCCAAAACATTTCAAACTACTTTTGTAATACAACTTTAGGTATTTTTAAACGTTAATAATTGATCAAATTGAAGACGGTTCTCTCTGTTTTCAATACAGGAGGACAACAAACTCAAGCATGCTTTCTAGTCTTGCGCAACTCTCAAACAGGACACATAACGTTACACTGATTCAAGATGGCCGTATTCTTCATTACACAAAGGAATAACCTCAACCAATTTCCAAAGACTGGTGACATCCAGTGGAAGCGGTAGGAACTGCAAACAAGTGTTGACAGCTCTGCTGTTTGGACACATTTATGTAGGCCCTAACAGTTTACGGGCACCGTTTGTCACCGTTATAGTGCAGTTCATGTATTGTTTAGTGTTGTGGCTTTGCTAGCATGTATCCCCCGCCTAAAAAATGTGTGTTTTCCCAACCAAGACTTACATAGTAAAATTGCCACTGGTTTCAGTACACCTTGAATCTGCCTCATAACCCCATACATAACCCCTGAGTCCACAGGCAATTACAGTCCTCAGGGGCCTGATTGGTGTAAACCCCAGTAAAGTAAAGGTTTTGTCTCCCTAACAATGGTGGCAGCTCAGTTGCCATTAGTTTTAGTGTTACAAAACACTTTTTTAACAGTGCATGCTGTTACAGCAAAATACAATTTGCTCTTAGCAACTTTACTATACAGATTAAAGTGCTTACTCGCTCCATAGCAAGCTGCTCTAGCTGCACTGATTGGTGAAGTCATTTACCATAAAAATGTTTTGACTAAAGTAATAGTGCAAAAAATATGGCTAAGCAATTCACTTTTAGTCCTGAATACAAAGTGTTATGTTTGGCGCAAATCCAATACAACACATTCCTGAGTAACATTCTCCATATTTTCAAGCATAGTGGTGGCTACATCATGTTATGGGTATGCTTGTAATCATTAAGGACTGGAGAGTTTTTCCAAGGTAAAAAAAATGAATGGAATGGAGCTAAGCACAGGCTAAATCCTAGAGGACACTGGGAAATTAATTCACCTTTCAGCAGGACAATAACCTAAATCACAAGGCCAAATCTACACTGGAGTTGCTTACCAAGAAGACAGTGAATGTTCCTGAGTGGCCAAGTTATAGTTTTGACTTACATCTGATTGAAAATCTATGGCAAGACCTGAAAATGGTTGTCCAGCAATGATCAACAACAAATTTGACAGCGCTCGAAGAATTTTGAATAGATTAATGGGAAAATGTTGCACAATCCAGGTGTGGAAACCTCTTAGAGATTTACCCATAACAATTCAAAGCTGTACTTGCTGCCAAAGGTGATTCTAAGATGTATTGACTCAGAGGGTTCAGTACTTAATACAATATCAAGTGTTTTATTTTCATATATTTTTTAGAAATTTTAGAATTTTTCTTACACTCTGACATTACAGAAAATTTTGTGCAGATTGTTGTCAAAAAATGGCAATTAAATAAATGTTAATCCAACTTTGTAACACAACTAAATGTGGAAAAGTCAAGGGGTGTGAATACTTTCTGAAGGCACTGTAATTTTGGTTGCAACACCTGGGGGGGATAACGCGGGACAGGGAGACATCAAAAGAGAACAGAAAGGAGAGACAGTGAGAGAGAGAGAGAGAAAGAGAGAGAGAGCTAGAGAGTGAGAGCGAGTGAGAGAGGAAAGAAGGCGAGAGCAGGCTCCATCAGAAAAGCGATCAGAGAGATCATTACAGTCTTTCCAGGCCATTTCCCCTGAACGGGACATAGGGCATTCTGCTGACACAGACCTCACAGAGAGAAAGAACACCAACTGCCAACACATCACAGGGAGCATGACCACATGAACATGCACACGCACGCACGCACACACAGAAAGATACATGCATGCAAAAACGCACACTCACACATACAGTACGCACAGATCAGTCAGATTACTCAAGATTGACTTAGAAATGTAACGCCTGTCCATGTCCAGAGGACGTTGGGAAATGACTTCAAAACCAGCCACTACGGGCAACAGTGAGCACTATTACCATCAAGTAGGCTTGG
The DNA here is from genome assembly GCF_002021735.2 of Oncorhynchus kisutch. Taxonomy (NCBI): domain Eukaryota; kingdom Metazoa; phylum Chordata; class Actinopteri; order Salmoniformes; family Salmonidae; genus Oncorhynchus; species Oncorhynchus kisutch. The sequence continues at coordinate 24,736,698 of NC_034184.2, forward strand.
GTTTTGCTAAGGTGTTGTGGACAGCAGTGGCAGATAGGCGTAATCTCCTGATCCGAAGGTAGTAAATTCAATCCCAATGGTAGACACTCATTTTTTGTAGTTTTGTTTAACCTTATCTCAAAATGTAACCCTTAACCATTCAGAATGAATTCCTAAACTAAATGTTTTAACCCTTTTCGAAACCTTAATCCTTAAATTTGAAATGTAACGTTTGGAGAAACAGAATGATGCGGAGTAGGAGGTAAAACCCATGGTGTAAAAAACAAGTACATTTCTATTTACACTGGATAAAAGCAGAGACACAGAGCAACAAAATGGTATATCATACACTGCATTTCAGGAACAATGGGAAATGCTTTGGAACCTACTGGAGAGGCCTTTGAATGTTTTGGTACGTCCTGAAGAGCTCTTTTTGTCTACACCCTCTTAAGCTTTAGCCCCCACCCATTTTACTCGCCCTAGCAGAGCTGGTTAGGCTGTTTTCATGTTATCCAGAGCGTTGGTGACTGTAACTGTCCTGCTGGCAACAATTGAATTATGCTTTTTTGTTGATGTTTACTGACACCGGCCATATTCAAAGGGTGTTGAGCATTCGTAAATTCATCTGATATTCTGCGCTCTGGCACACTCAGACGAGAGTGCTCTGAAATCGGAGTAGATGGCCATATTGAATTTACGAACACACCCAAAATGGTTACTTGCATAGTGGAGTCTTTTGTTAAAAAATGTAGCTAGCTAGCTAAACAATGAACTATAATCCCAACTCATGACGTTACTACCCTGCATGAATCTGCAACCAGGTTCAATGTTAGCTAGCTAAAATTAGGCTATAACTAGCCAAGCATACACATAACATTAGCTAGCGAGCCAGCCAGCTAACATTAGCTATTTAGCTAGCTAACAGTACACTTTAACTTGAAATGAAACCACTTTCTGTCAAAATTAGAAATGTGTAATATCTGAAAATTTTGCTAGCTAGACTATCTACTCGTATACATCATGGAGGAACACGTCTCCTGTCGGATGCCATGGTTGCCCTTAGTTTGAAGATGTAATCTGGAGACAGGTGTTTTCTCCATCTCCTTAGCTATCATACTTGAAATCCACTGATTTCAAAACTCGGTCCTCCAGAAAGTGGAGACCGAAACTTACGCAGTTTTACTACTCAATAAAAAAATTGTAAAGCCGCCTTAGACAGGATTACTTAGCAACACTGACCAGCTCAAATATACAAAAGCGTGCTATATGGCAGACCAATCCAAACTCATCTCTCTGCCTGTCCAGCCCACTCATTATCAGTCAATCATGGCTAGCGGGAAGGTTTCTGACTTTGTGGCTAAACCAACTAGGCTCGTAATTTAACAATTGTATTTTCAGATGGCATACAAGTGTGTTATTAAGGCACATAAACATGTATATGTTCGAGAAGGCATTTCTGCCCCCAAAAAGACATTTCGATAAAAATAAAAAATTACGTTCAAACGGCTCTGCTGTGAAGTAGAGACATAAGCCTAGTTTCCTGAAATGGGTCGAATTTGACATTTGGGGAAACTTCTAAATTTGACATTAGTAAAAACGTGAATAAACGTTAGAATCTGAAGTCAAATTGGTAAAACCGTGAGATCTTGTTAACACAGACACACCCTGTACCATACAATTAATTTATTAAAGCCAAAAGCCCTTTTGTATTAATTGCTCAAATCACTTTGGTTTTAATCTTGCACCGATGCTGGCTTGAATGAAATGGGTCGAACTAGCCACCCAAAATACTCCTTGTATAATATCTGTCCCCCCTATATCAGGACAACACAGATTGAAGGAAGAAGAGCGAGGGACCAGGGGGAGTAGGGGGGGGGGGGGGGGGGGGTCAGGACTCAGTCTTAAAATCTGCAGAGTCACCCTGGTATCAGATTTATATCTGTTGATTGACTATCTCTCTCTATCAGTTCAGACAACACAACCGCTCCTTTAGGTCATAAAATATGAACTACCCCCCCCCCCCCCCAGGACGATGTTACGATTAAAAATACAACCTCACTGTCTGTTCCTCCTCCAGTGTGATTAATGAGCGTAAAATGAAGGCATGTAGATCACTATGAAACCGTGATGGTATACTGTTAATCTACCCACTCTGAACACTCTGCCCTCTAGTGGTTTGGATGCCTTCCTACAGCAGTGGTCACCATACCTGTGTGCAATCCCAGGACCACAAAACCTGGTTTAGCAATTTAGCTGCTTACCTAGACCAAATCAACCCCTATCTCTGATCTCCTAGGCAATTGTGTAGATCAAAGAGGATTGGATAGGTATATCTTGCCTATCAGAGGAATATATGGAGCTAACAATGATATTGCTTACACTTATCCAATCTTCTTAGATCTAGACCTAAGGAGGGCAAGGAGTACATTTGGGATTCAGGGTTTGTCCGTTCTACTCCCTGTCACACAAACGCACGAACACAGCTCTACTAAGCAGTGAGTAATGTCATTGAGCCAGTCCAGGGTGATGTATGTGCGTGTCGCCCTTCTCTTCTCCTCTCCCTAACTTCATGACTTTGACTGGAGTAAACAGCTGACAAGGCAGTCTCTGTCTCTCTCTATCTCTCCTCTCTTATAACACCTTTATGTCTCGTTTCTTTCTCTTCCTCCCTTTCCCTCTATCACTCCTTCGTTTTTCTCAAATTGTCTCTCTCATTCTAGTGCTCTCACTTTTGCTCTCTCTCACTCAAAAGGTCTATATTTCAGTGGGACTTGGTCGCTCTGTAAATCAGGCTCGGGACAAAGAACATGGCCAGTCACACACACAGCAGATCCACTGCAGGATGTCGGGGGATGCTTCAATACCATCCACTAGGGGCAACGTGAACCAGGCTCTGAGGGGTGGCCAGTCCTCATCAGGCTGGGTTGCAACAAAAGCGGATCCCTTGTTGGTGCTACATAGAACCTTTTTTTAAGGTTATGTAAATGGTACCTGTATGGTGCTATAAAGAACCCTTTCCTAAGGTATCTTAAGGACCATAAAAAAAGGTTCTATAATTGCACCAGAAAAGGGTTCCACTATGGTTACAACCCTTTTGGGGGCTATATAGAAACTTTTAGTAGCTACTATCTTGTCTCATCGCTACAACTCCCATACGGGCTCGGGAGACACGAAGGTTGAAAGTCATGTGTCCTCCGATACACAACCCAACCAAGCCACACTGCTTCTTAACACAGCACCATCCAACCCGAAAGCCAGCCGCACCAATGTGTCGTGGGAAACACAGTGCACCTGGCAACCTTGGTTAGCGCGCACTGCGCCCGGCCCGCCACACGAGTCTCTGGTGCGCGATGAGACAAGGATTTCCCTACCGGCCAAACCCTCCCTAACCCGGACGATGCTAGGCCAATTGTGCGTCGCCCCACGGACCTCCCGGTCGCGGCCGGTTACGACAGAGCCTGGGCGCAGCTGGCGCTGGTGGCACAGCTGGCGCTGCAGTACAGCGCCCTTAACCACTACGCCAGAGGGTTCTGTATTCTATACTGTTAAAATTCCATAGGCGTTATTATTGTGTTAATTGACAAGTTGAATCAGGTGTGCTAGCTTTGGAACAGCTGGGGGTCCCCGAGGAGAAAATTGTTAACCACTGACTTAGCCGACCGTTCTCAATTGACACAAGACCATACGTGACTCTTTCACAAGACACAGTCACTGGCCATAGTCATATATAGCATGTAATGGCATAACACAACAGATTAGATCAACTGGAATGACTCTCACTCACAGTTGCACAATAAGAGCTGTGAGCAAACCACGCCCCTAAATATTCGATTGAACCACTGAAGGGTTCTTTGATTCACTATGGTTCCCCATAAAGAAATAAGCATACGTTGTTATTAGCAAATGTTTTAACTATCCCAAACTAGTGTTAAGCAATTAGTTCTTTTTGAGGTCGGTTCGGTTTCGGTTTGATAATTTTTTAAATCACTGTTTTCGATTATTTTTTTAAACATGAAAATGCAGTATGCATTATGTGGGTTGAATAATGTAACAAAACAGAATAAAACAATTAATACAAGTCCCATGATGGTAGTGATGCCCATTACTGCTTATCACTTATTAACCATCATTTATTCACAATACTTTACTTTTATTTCAGTTGTTGCATTACATTTGTTTTATTTGATTTACTTTATTACTTCATTCTCATCTCTACAGAGCTGCTGCCTATGCTGTCTTACAAAATCACTATTTTAGTAGTCCTTCAAAGTAAATAAGGCCTACCTTTGCCTAGTTAAATAAAGGTTAAATAAAATGTTTTAAAAAATCATTTTATGACTGCTGAATACCAACTATCAATCACTTAGATCATGCATTTTCAGGTAGAGAGACCTCGCAAAGCAACTGCTGTCTTTCTCGATAGCACATTCTTCTGTATTTTACTTAGGTGTAAAATAAACACAGACCGGACAAGTAGGCACGCAATGGATTATGGTCTCTTCCTCCCTTTCTATCACTCCTCCGTTTTTCCCAAATTGTCTTTCTCTCTCTCATTCTAGTACTCTCACTTTTACTCTCTCTCTCTAACTCTGCATAGGTACACAAGCACACACACACAGATCTACCTGTGAACTTGTTGACTCCAGCCTGCTCTGCGACGTTGGACAGGGCGATGATGCCTCGGGAGAGGTCACTGGCAGCTTCATCCATTTCTATCAGGGCATGGGGAGCCACGTTACCACTAGCATAGTTAGCTATGTAGATAGCATAACGACCTGTACCCTAGAGACAAGAAGACATGGACTTTGAGTTAGATTTAAGTTACCGCTGGTAAATTTGGTTATTAAAACAACCATGTATGAAGAGAAGAACATAGGTGAAGTTTGTAACAGTATTTAGAAGATGGCATAACGATATGTACCATATGAAAGGAGAAGGAATTATTTGGATAAGAGACTTTAGTAAGCAACGTGAACAAACATTGTCCGTGGCATCACAACCAGTTCCATAAGGAAGGAGAGACATGAAAAGTTGGAACCATTGACTGCACAAAAAGGTTGGAACTCTAGACCCCTATCTTTCACTCATCTAACTCAACCCTTATCCTTGTTCCCTAATTCCCTACTCAGTTCCCCACACACATACAATTTTCTCTTCACCTCTCTACCTGTCTCCCTTCTCTCTCTTTCTTTCATCCTACAATCTTTCTCTCTCCATCTTTCTTTCCTTCCCTCTCTTTTCTCTCCAGCCCTCCATCTCATTCCCTCCTCTCTTTCCTCCCTCCTTCTCTCACTCTCCTCCTTCCATCTTTCTCTTCATCCCTTTGGAGGTTAATTTCACACTCCATTATCAGTGAGGGTCCCTGCAGACATAAAGGCACAGACGGAACCACCCTAATAGATTACACACTACCATTACAATGCGCTAAGTTACCCACTAGCCCTTACACACACACACACACACACACACACACACACACACACACACACACACACATCAAATCAAAGTTTATTGATCGCGTACACAGATTTGCAGATGTTACGGCAGGTGCAGCGTAATATTTGTGTTTCTAGATCTAACAGCGCAGTAATAATACCTAGAAAACAAAACGCACATAATTGAAAAGTAAAAATTAAAGAAATTAAGAATATATACAGTTGAAGTCGGAAGTTCACATACACTTTAGCCAAATGCATTTAAACTCAGTTTTTCACAATTCCTGACATTTAATTATAGTAAAAATTCCCTGTCTTAGGTCAGTTAGGATCACCACTTTATTTTAAGAATGTAAAATGTCAGAATAATAGTAGAGAGAACGATTTATTTCCCAGTGGGCCAGAAGTTTACATACATTCAATTGGTATTCGGTAGCATTGCTTTTAAATGGTTTACCTTGGGTCAAACATTTCAGGTAGCCTTCCACAAGCTTCCCACAATAAGTTGGGTGAATTTTGGCCCATTCCTCCTGACAGCTGGTGTAACTGAGTCAGGTTCGTAGGCCTCCTTGTTCGCACACGCTTTTTCAGTTCTGCCCCCAATTTTCTATAGGATTGAGGTCAGGGCTTTGTGATGGCCACTCCAATACATTGACTTTAAGCCATTTTGCCACAACTTTGGAAGTATGCTTGGGGTCATTGTCCTTTTGGAAGACCCATTTGCAACCAAGCTTTAACTTCCTGACGGATGTCTTGAAATGTTGCTTCAATATATCCACATAAATTTAGTGTATTTTGTGAAGTGCATAAGTCACACCTGCAGCAAAGCACCCACACAACATCATGCTGCCACCCCCTGTAAGGGTTTTCCTACTCCTCTTCGTCTGAGGAGAAATAGCGAGAAGGATCGGAGGACCAATGCGCAGCGTGGTAAGTGTCCATGGTTGTTTATTTAAAAAACAAACTGAACACTATGAATACAAAAACAATAAATGTGAACAAACCGAAACAGTACTGTGTGGCGACAAACACAGACACGGAAACAATCACCCACAAATCATGATTCTCTATCAGAGACAACTAACGACACCTGCCTCTGATTGAGAACCATACTAGGCCGAACACAGAAAACCAACCTAGAAACACAAAACATAGAATCCCCACCCAACTCACTTCCTGACCAACTAAAACAAACAAATAACACAAGAACTAGGGTCAGAACGTGACACCCCCGTGCTTCACGGTTGGGACGGTGTTCTTCGGCTTGCAAGCCTCCCCTTTTTCCTCCAAACAAAACGATGGTCATAATGGCCAAACAGTTCTATTTTTGTTTCATCAGACCAGAGGACATTTCTCCAAAAAGTACAATCTTTGTCGCCATGTGCAGTTGCTGAGCGGCCTTTCAGGTGATGTCGATGTAAGACTCGTTTCACTGTGGATATAGATACTTTTGTACCGGTTTCTTCCAGCATCTTAACAAGGTCCTTGTTCTGGGATTGATTTGCACTTTTTGCACCAAAGTACATTCCTCTCCAGGAGACAGAACACGTCTCCTTCCTGAGCGTTATGACGGCTGCATGGTCCCATGGTGTTTATACTTGCATACTATTGTTTGTACAGATTAACGTGGTACCTTCAGGTGTTGGGAAATTGCTCCCAAGGATGAACCAGACTTGTGGAGAGCTCTATTTTTTTCTGAGGTCCTGGCTGATTTCTTTTGATTTTCCCATGATGTCAAGCAAAGAGGCACTGAGTTTGAAGGTAGGCCTTGAAATATATTCACAGGTACACCTCCAATTGACTCAAAGGATGACAATTAGCCTATCAGAAGCTTATAAAGCTATGACATCATTATCCAAGCTGTTTAAAGGCACAGTCAACTTAGTGTATGTACATTTCTGACCCACCGGAATTGTGATACAGTGAATTATAACAGAAATAATCTGTCTGTAAATAATTGTTAGAAAAATAACTTGTGTCATGCACAAGGTAGATGTCCTATCCGAATTGCCAAAACTATAGTTTGTTAACAAGAAATTTGTGGAGTGGTTGAAAAACAAGTTTTAACCTGTTGAGTGTAGGGGGCAGTATTTTGATGTTTGGATGAAAAACGTACCCAAATGAAACTGCCTATTTCTCAGGCCCAGAATCTTGAATATGCATATAATTAGGATTAATATAATAATGATCAGATTAGGATATAAAACACTCTAAAGTTTCCAAAACTGTCAAAACAGAACTGATATTGCAGGCGAAAACCTGAGGAAAATCCAACCCGGAGGTGCTGTTTTTCCTGAAAGCTCTCTGTTCCATTTCCTGCCTTCGCTCCATTTAAAGGGATATCAACCAGATTCCTTTTCCTATGGCTTCCACATGTTGTGAAGTCTTTAGACATAGTTTGAGGCTTTTATTCTGAAAAAATGAGTGAGAAAGATCACATCGTGTCATTGTATGGCTGGGAGCCAGCAGAGTGTTGCATGCGCAACAGCTTGGAGCAGACTTTATCTCTCTCTCTCCTATTGAAGAAGGTACAGTCCGGTTGAAATATTATCGATTATATATTTAAAAAATAACCTGAGGATTGTTCCCAAAGAAGATATTCTGTTTAAAGGAAACTCACTCTACATTCTTAGATGAAGTTGCGTGGAAAAAAGGAATGGAGCGGTGAAATAATTTTCTGTCATGGACACGGTAACTCAAAAGGAGTGATAATATTAATTTACAAAAATGTCAATCTGAATGTGCAACTAGTTAGGAATGATGTGGAAGGAAGGTGGATCTTTATTAATATGAAAGTGGATGAAAAAGACATTTGGCTCATTAACTTGTTTGGGATAGGGGGCAGCATTTTCACTTTTGGATGAATAGTGTGCCCAGAGTGAACTGCCTCCTACTCAGGCCCAGTTGCTAATACATGCATATTGTATTAGTATTGGATAGAAAACACTCTGGAGTTTCTAAAACTGTTTGAATGATGTCTGTGAGTATAACAGAACTCATATGGCAGGCGAAAACCTGAGAAAAATTGGTTGGATTGGCGGAGATCTTTGTGGGCTATACTCTGCCTTGTCTAAGGATGGTAAGTTGGTGGTTGAAGATATCCTTCTAGTGCTGTGGGGGCTGTGCTTTGGCAAAGTGGGTGGGGTTATATCCTTCCTGTTTGGCCCTGTCCGGGGGTGTCATCGGATGGGGCCACAGTGTCTCCTGACCCCTCCTGTCTCAGCCTCCAGTATTTATGCTGCAGTAGTTTATGTGTCGGGGGGCTAGGGTCAGTTTGTTATATCTGGAGTACTTCTCCTGTCCTATCCGGTGTCCTGTGTGAATTTAAGTATGCTCTCTCTCTAATTCTCTCTTTCTCTCTTTCAGAGGACCTGAGCCCTAGGACCATGCCTCAGGACTACCTGACACGATGACTCATTGCTGTCCCCAGTCCACCTGGCCATGCTGCTGCTCCAGTTTCAACTGTTCTGCCTGTGATTATTTGACCATGCTGGTCATTTATGAACATTTGAACATCTTGGCCATGTTCTGTTAAAATCTCCACCCGGCACAGCCAGAAGAGGACTGGCCACCCTACATAGCCTTGTTCCTCTCTAGGTTTCTTCCTAGGTTTTGGCCTTTCTATGGAGTTTTCCCTAGCCACCGTGCTTCTACACCTGCATTGCTTGTGGTTTGGAGTTTTAGGCTGCGTTTCTGTACAGCACTTTGAGATATCAGCTGATGTACAAAGGGCTATATAAATACATTTGATTTGATTTGTTTTGATTTAGTTTGTAGTTTTTCAAACCTTGGCCTACCAAATACACAGTGTCTATGGGGTCAAGTTGCACTTCCTAAGGCTTCCACTAGATGTATCTCACTGATCATCCCTAAAGCCAACACCTCATTTGGCCGCCTTTCGTTCCAGTACTCTGCTGCCTGTGACTGGAACGAATTGCAAAAATCGCTGAAGTTGGAGACTTTTATCTCCCTCACCAACTTCAAACATCAGCTATCTGAGCGGCTAACCGATCGCTGCAGCTGTACATAGTCTATTGGTAAATAGCCCACCCTTTCTCACCTACCTCATCCCCATACTGTTTTTATTTATTTACTTTTCTGCTCTTTTGCACACCAATATCTCTACCTGTACATGACCATCTGATCATTCATCACTCCAGTGTTAATCTGCAAAATTGTAATTATTTGCCTACCTCCTCATGCCTTTTGCACACATTGTATATAGACTCCCCCTTTGGTTTCTACTGTGTTATTGACTTGTTAATTGTTTACTCCATGTGTAACTCTTTGTTGTCTGCTCACACTGCTATGCTTTATCTTGGCCAGGTCGCAGTTGCAAATGAGAACTTGTTCTCAACTAGCCTACCTGGTTAAATAAAGGTGAAATAAAAAATAAAAAATAAAAAAATGTCAACCGTCTTTAGAAACTTGTTTCAGGCTTCTGCTTTAAAGGAGGGGAGAATGGGAGCTGAATGAGTCAGTGGTCTGTCAGAGTGTCTCAGTCTCGTGACGCGCGGTCCCGACAGAGTTAGCTCTCGTTCCAGTGCTTTTCTACAGACAATGGAATTCTCCGGTTGGAACATTATTGAATTTTTCTGTTAAAAACATCATAAAGATTGATTCCATACATCGATTGACATGTTTCTACGACCTGTAATGGAACTTTGAGTTTTTGTCTGGACGTAGTGCTCGCACCTCATGAAGATGGATTACTGGGCTGAACACGCTAACAACAAGTGGCTATTTGGACATAAATGATGGACTTTATGGAACAAATCAGATATTTATTGTCGAACTGGGATTCATGGGAGTGCATTCTGATGACGATCATCAAAGGTAAGTGAATATTTATAATGTTATTTCTAACCTCTGTTGACTCCAACATGGCAGATATTTCTTTGGCTGGATTGGGCTCCGAGCGCCGTACTCAGATTATGCTTTTTCCGTAAAGTTTTTAAAAAATCTGACACAGAGGTTGCATTAACTTCTTAAGGTATAGGGGGCAGCATTTTCACTTTTGGATAAATAGCGTGCCCAATTTCAACCGCCTGCTACTCATGCCAAGAATATAAGATATGCATATTATTAGTAGATTTGGATAGAAAACACTCTGAAGTTTCTAAAACGGTTTGAATCATGTCTGTGAGTATAACAGAACTTATGTAGCAGGCAAAGCCCCGAGGACTAACCGTTCAGATTTTTTTTTTGAGGTCTCTGTCTGTTCATTGAGTCCTCATTGGCAAACAATATTTCTTAGGAACTTGTTTTCAGTTCCTACCGCTTCCACTGGATGTCACCAGTCTTTGGAATTTGGTTGAGGTTATTCCTTTGTGCAATGAAGAAGTCTGGCCATCTAGGAACTGCGTAATACTGTTGAGAGTTGCGCAAGTCTTGAAAAGTAGCTTGGTTTGTTGTGTTTCTGTATTGAACACAGATAGACCCGTCTTCAATTTGATCGATTATTAATGTTTAAAAGTTGTACAAAAGAAGTTGTATTACAAAAGTAGTTCGAAGTATTTTGGCAAAGTTTATAGGCAACTTTTGAAATATTTTGAAGTGACATTGCGCATTTTGGAAGCTGTTTTTTCTGGATCAAATGGGCCAAATAAATTGACATTTTGGATATATATGGACGGAATTAATCAAACAAAAAGGACCAATTGTCATGCTTATGGGACATATTGGAGTGCCAATAAAATAAGCTCGTCAAAGGTAAGGCATGTTTTATATTCTATTTCTGCGTTTTGTGTAGCGCCTGCAGGGTTGAAATATGCTACCATCTTTGTTTACTGTTGTGCTATCATCAGATAATAGCTTCTTATGCTTTCGCCGAAAAGTATTTTTAAAATCTTACATGTTGGCTGGATTCACAACGATTGTAGCTTTAATTGAGTATTTTACATGTGTGATTTAATGAAAGTTTGATTTTTATATAATTTTTATTTTATTTGCCGAGCTGCATTATCCCTGGCTTTTGCCCAAGTGGCACGCAAGCGTCCTCTATACCATAAGAAGTTAAGGAGAAGTCTATCTTTAATTCTGTGAGTAACACTTGTATCTTTTATCAATGTTTATTATGAGTATTTCTGGGATTTGATGTGGCTATCTGGAATCAAAACATTCCGTCATGTAACGCGCCAATGTAAACTGAGATTTTGGGATATAAATATGCACATTATCGAACAAAACATACATGTATTGTGTAACATGATGCCCTATGAGTGTTATCTGATGAAGATCATCAAAGGTTAGTGATTCATTTGATCTATATTTCTGCTTTTTGTGACTCGTATCTTTGGCTGGAAAAATGACTGTGTGTTTTTGTGACTTGGCTCTGACCTAACATAATCATATGTTGTGCTTTCGCTGAAAACGCCTTTTTGAAATCGGATGCGATGGGTAGATTATCTTTCATTTTCTGTATTGGACTTGTTAATGTGTGAAAGCTACAATATTTTTGAATTTTGCGTGCTGCCTTTTCAGCGGAATGTTGTCGAGGGGTTCCGCTAGTGGAACACCTGCGCTAGAAAGGTTAATCTATATGGTCCAAATCAGGATGATCCATACTTCTTTGAAAATATTTATACCAATTTATTGAACTTACAGCCAACAAATGATCAAATCATTCTGGTAGGAGACTATAACATAGTGTTAAATACCTCAATGGACTGTAAAGGAAATCACTCTACAAACTATTATCACCGTGCCGTTAAGGAAATCACAAATATTATGAACACATTAGAAATATTAGAAATAGTGGATAATTGTAGACTAAAAAACCCCAACCTAGAGAGATATAATTAATCAAACTAGCCGTCTTGACTAGTTTCTTGTCTCTTTCTCTCTTGCATCAAAGGTGAAAAAAGTTTTAATAGGAGACAGAACGCGATCAGATCATCATCTAATTGGCCTTCACATAACCCTTATAGAATTTCCACATGGACAGGGATATTGGAAATGTAATCAAAGTTTACTGGAGGACAACTCATTTTTAACTAAGACAAAATAATTTATAACTGAATTTTTACAGTATAATATAGGAACAGCAAATTCACCTATTGTTTGGGATACCTTTAAATGTACCTTCAGAGGTCATTCAATTCAATATTCATCAATAATAAAAAAGCAGTTTCTGGCTAAAGAGACATCTTCCACTAACAAGGAAAATACATGAACTAATAGTACAGGTAGAGAGCAATAAAAACGATGTTACAGAGGCAAAATAAGTTAGAGGAAAAACAAAAAGAACTTGAGGAACTTATTCAAGAACGATCTAATGAAATATATTACAAAAATAAAGCAGACTGGATGGAATATGAAGAAAAATGCACAAAATTCTTCCTGAATCTCCAACACAGGAACGCTAACAAAAATAATTTGCAGAAACTCGTTACTGAAGTCATCTATGATTCTCCAAATTATATTTTAAAAGAGGAAGCTAAATATTTTAAGCAGATGTTCTCTTTTCCGTCTCATCCTCTCCCACTGAATGAAGATTACGGTAAGCAATTATTACAAATAAAACAAAAAAATAAAAAAACTAACAACTGTACAGAAAGATCAGTGTGAAGGCCAAATTACAGAGGAATAACTTTGAGGCTATTAAATCCTTTCAGTTTGGAAAAAACCCAGAGCTTGATGTCATACTGGTAGAGGTCTATCAAGCCTTTTTTGATATACTAAAAGCTCCATTGTTAGATTGTTTTAATTAATCCTATAGAAATGGTCTGTCAGGTACTAAGCAGGAAGGTCTTATTTCACTATTATTAAAACAAGACCCAGATGGCAAACATAAAGATCCAGTCTATCTAAAAATACACGACAGCGACTCTTCCACCTCAGGCTGAAGAAATTCGGCTGAAATTTGCCTGCTTCTACCGAAGCACCATCGAGAGAATACTGTGGGACTGCATCACAGCCTGGTATGGAATCTCCACCACCGCGGACCGTTAGGAACTACAGAGGGTGGTACACTCAGCCAAACGCAGCATTGGGTGCACACTTCCTGCCCTCCAAGACACCTACAACAACAGATGTCACAGGAAGGCCAAGAAGATCATCCGGGACATCAGCCACCTGAGCCACGGCCTGTTCTCCTCGCATCCATCACTTTGACGCACACAGTACAGGAGCATCATGGCTAAAACTAAGAGACTGGGCAATAGCTTCTACCCCCAGACAATCAGCTCGGAGCTTAACAATTTCACTATACACTGCAACTACATCTGTGACCCTGTGCATGTGACTAAATCCAATCTAATCGAATTTCCACTGCGGGACTAAAATGAAAATGACTGTTAAGGAATGTAAATGTCACCACCAGCATCAGATCGTCACAGCTCACTCTCTCAGCACATCCATCTCAGGTAATAGAAACAAACACACACACACATATGATTTAGTGCTGCAGGCTCCAAGGCCATTGAAAATTAGTTACTGGTGTTAAAAGTCAGTGGTTTTCAGTAATGATGCTTCTCTCACGCTCATTTCTGTAACCAGTCATTACAGATCAGGAGACTATACATAATGTGTGTGGTTGTGTGTGTGTGTACATGCATGCATGAATGGCTGTGTGGGCATGTGTGTGTGCGTGTTTTGAAGGCCTTTCGCATTGTGACGTTGTTTGACTTAGGGAGGCTATGACAGTCAACAAATCAACTTTGACATTCGGGTAGGACCAAATATTCACATTTGGAGCTAAAAGTGTAAATAGTTTCCAGATAACTCTTTATACCAAAGCTCATTTTCGGTCACTAGTCTTTGTCTGAAAGTGGTCCTGTTTCAGTGTCATCTATCACTTTCACATGTCTTAAATCAATAGCTTCCCTTCATCAGTTTGGAAAAGACAAATGATGGCACTTCCCTCCCAAGGAGACTAAAAAACACACATACAGAGGCATGCACACACACACATATACAGAGGCACGTATGCGGAATACACACACACACTGGAGACTAAGAAAGATGCAGTGGTCTAGATGAGTAATTATATCTCTGAGTGAGTGATAGAAGTCTATTTAGAAGTAAATAACACCAAACACATTCATCTTTCTACCTTTTTTTTCTCTTTTCCCCCACACTTTCAGTGGCCTTTTTGTGATATGAGTCCAAATTTGAGATTTTTGGTTCCAGCCTCCGTGTCCTTGTGAGACGCGGAGTAGGTGAACGGATGATCTCCACATGTGCGGTTCCCACCATGAAGCATGGAGGAGGAGTTGTAATGGTGTGGGGGTGCTTTGCTGGTGACACTGTCTGGGATTTATTTAGAATTCAAGGCACAATTAACCAGCATGGGATTTGCCATCCCATCTGGTTTGCCCTTATCATTTGACTATCATTTGTTTTTCAACAGGACAATGACCCAAAACACACCTCCAGGCTGTGTAAGGGCTATTTGCCAAGAATAGTGATGGAGTATTGCATCAAATGACCTGGCCTCCACAATCACCCGACCTCAATCCAATTGAGATGGTTTGGGATGAGTTGGACCGCAGAGTGTAGGAAAAGTTGCCAACAAGTGCTAAGCATATGTGGGAACTCCTTCAAGACTGTTGGAAAAGAATTGCAGGTGAAGCTGGTTGAGAGAATGCCAAGAGTGTGCAAAGCTGTCAAGGCAAAGAGTGGCTACCTTGAAGAATCTAAAATATATGTTGATTTATTTATCACTTTTTTTGGTTACTACATGATTCCATATGTGCTATTTCATAGTTTCATGCCTTGTAGAAAATAGTACAATAAAGAAAAACCCTTGAATGACTAGGTGTTTCCAAACTTTTGACTGGTACTGTATAAATACAAAAAAACATACTGCAACATATTTTATGTTTACAAAAGTCTCTGCGACTCTGGGAATTGTGGTCTTCAAGAGCTTTTGACTGTGATTTGGTGGTCCCCTGAAAGGGGGAACAAGACAGAGTGGTTCACATCTTAGGTCTTATTACAACATTTTTCTCTGTCTTTTCCCCCTTTTTTCACACTGTCTTTCACTATAAAGTGTGTTTGGGACGTGAGTGATACAAAATTGAAGTTGATTGATCAGTTGAATTTCCTACCACATACAAATGTGCTATATCTTAATTTGATCTGTGTTGTGAAATGGAATTTCCCTGTGCAGCAGGAAATGCAAACAGTGTATACAAGGTTTAAAAGGCTTCTGAAGTTTGTCATTTACACCTAAGAAAATGTCAGACTTGATTAACAAAAGATGTATCAACCCTTACAAAAATGTAAATTAATTATAATGCAGGAATATTTTCCTGCTGTGAGAAACTGCTCAAACCAGTGGCTTTTATAACCTTGTGATGCTGCTCCAATGGGGATATAATGTATATATTATATATCATATTACAGTACAATGATGAGAAATCTCCATTACATGAGGCGGGCTCACATCCTGCTCATCAATGACTGCTGTAAACTTAACTCCAACTGTGGATGGGAGAATAAGAAGGTCCTCTCAGAAAGTATAGGAGAGGTAGATTTTTACAGCTTTATTCTCTCATCCATCTCATGAAATGAACACACACACATACACGCACGCACATGCCCATGCGCAAACACACACACAGTACACACACACAATACACACACTCAAGGAGACCACACACTCAAGGAGACTAAGAGTTTGGACCGTTGTAAAGGTATTGTCATATTAAAAGGAGATCTCTTCCTATGGGCTTGGCTCCTCTCCCATGCCCAGTCAGATGAGACTGCAGTCAGAAAATCGATTCTAATACCGTCCGTACTGTACCTCACTGGGTAACAGCTTTATCCCTCAACCTGGGGTGGGGTAGAGAGGACTGCAGTCATGATTACAGAAATATGCTGTTCTGCCTATCTCCATTTGGCCCATACACTGGCCATCTATTGCCACATTATTTTACTGTGTGTGTGTGTGTGTGTGCGTGTGTGTGTGTGTGTGTGTGTGTGTGTGTGTGTGTGTGTGTGTGTGTGTGTGTGTGCATGCGTGTGTGTGTGTGTGCATGCAAGTGCATGCATGCATGTTTGTTTAAATGTGTGTGTTTGTCTGTGTCATTGTATTTTGTGTGTATGCGTGTCTGTGTGTAGACATAATTTCTCCCCTTGTATGTCAGTCTGTAGAATGAACGAGCCCATTGTTTTGTAATTACAGCGGTGCACTGAGCAAAAGAGGAGACGGAACACCACATCTCTCTTCTAATGAACTGTCATAACACACACTGAGGAGGGCGGGACACACAGCAAGCATGAATTATGACTACGCACCTACAGTCACACAAACACACACACAAATATAAACCCCACATCATAATATGGGCTGGGAGAAGAGACACTAAACAGAAAGCCTGAGTTATTGTTGATATGCTCAAATGAGATAAGAGGTTAGTAATGGGGTGTAAAGGACAGAAACTGACATAGAAAGACAGATCTGTTTAGAGAGAGCTGTGTATAGTGAGTTCTGCAGTGCGAGTGTGTTTCTCAGTCTGAGCGCGCGTGTGTGTGTGGCTCTTGTACCTTTCGGTCTACGCAGGCTACAGATCGTCCAGCCAAGCGGTTGGCTACATCGCGGTGTTCGTTAATATCGTCGTTTAACAGATCTTCAAACCGGCCATTACGGAACTTAAAGAGCTTATCAGAGTAGGTGGCACGACCTTCAGGAGAGGAGGAGGATAGGAGAGGAGAGGAAGTGGAGGAGGAGGAGGAGGAGGAGAGGAAAGAAGAGGGGAGGGGAGAAGAAAAGAGAAAAGAAAAGAGAATATTTTAGATTTAAATGAAGATAAAACATCTAGAATCCTATACAACCATTTTGGGGGTAAATAAAGTAAAGAGAAAATGATAAAGCTGTGATATTGTAGTTTTGGCAGTCAGTCCTATAAACTCTCAGAAGATTAATAGCGACACAAAGTCCTTATCTGTTACCTGATGAAGTCTGTGATTAGAAATGTTTATCTCTGCTATATTGATCCTCCCTTCCGTGTTTGTGTCTGAAGAGAGATGAGAGGACATGATCCGTGTGTATGTGTGTGTGTACTCGTGTGTGTGTATTAGTGCATGTGCGGGTGTATGTACAGTATTAATGCTTAAACGTATGCATGCATCTCTGTGTGTGTGTGTGTGTATGCATGTCAACCTGAGAAGGCGTTGTTGGTATTGAGCACATAGATCTCCTCTCTTCCGTCTCCATCAATGTCGCAGGCTGTCACTCCGATGGCATTGCCTTGGCGATCTCTCAGAGCATAGAAAGGGGAGCTACGGTTGTCAACAGCAATGTTGACCAGTCTCTTCCTCTGCTTGTCGTACTTCAGAACCAGGTTAGGACCATTGTACCTATAAGAGACCAACAACAGAGTTAAAGGCTGCACATCATGTAAACCCTTTGACCTAGGCAATAGCAACATCAGAGTTACAGGGCACAGAGTTCCAGGGTTAACTTTAATATTTGCATAAATAATCGTTACCTTTTCATGGACATTATTCTAAAGGAAGTTTTGAGAGATCCCACTTGAAGATTTGTGAGGCATTGTTAGGGCAAATAGTACCTGATTTAAGAAGAGTTAATTGTCGCCCATAGGGCTGCACCTACAATCATCAATCAATCATGGGGGAACAACAGGGACTAATTGCCTTCTTGTAGTAGTAATTGCCTTCTTGTAGTAACTACACTGTGTGTAGTTACTACAGTAGTTATAGGCTGGATGTTATAGGTTGTCGATGTTATTTCTTAAAAGTCTATGCCGTTTGGGGGGGGGGGGGGGGGGTTCTAAGCTGACATATGGAATAGTTTTATTTAACTATTTGATTTAGAATTTTAGGACCCCTTTAGGTATCCCCCAGAAATATTAAAACAATTATTTATAATATTACGTTATTGACGTGTCTTTCTTATATCTAGGAAATATAAGAAAGCTTTGGAAATATTTGTAGTTTTTTTGACACATTTAACCCCTTATTTTTATAGGCCCATGACACCATCATGTTTGTGAAAGTCTACCCTGGGGTCATATTCGTTTGTAGCCCAAACGGTTCGGACACTACAGACAAAAGTTGGCAAATTAGCGTTACGGATTTCAGACAAGTCCCGTGAGGCTTGTGGGGGTCGTAGAGCAAAACAGAAAACACCATCATATTTGTGAGAGTCTCCCCTTTCTATAGAATGGTATTAGTTTGTAGGCCAAACTGTTCAAATGCTACAGTTGTTTTTGTGAGAAGACGGATTTCCGGATGTCTGTTGGTCTGAAACAGTGCTGTAGCTCTGACACTTTCCATCGCAGATGCAGCAGTGAAACAGATGCGGAGAATTGAGACACAGCCCATGCAAAAACACAGATATCTCAAGCTTAAACCGATGGATTCTTTATGTTACTTAGATTCATTCAAATGTATTTATAAAGCCCTTTTTACATCAGATGTGACAAAGTGCTATACACACACCGGTACACATAGGCTGGATGTTATAGGCAGTAGATGTTATAGGCTGTTTGTTATAGGCTGTAGATGTTAAAGGCTGGATGCTATAGGCCATAGATGGAGCAGAGAGATGATGGGAGGTCAAACAGAGTAAACCTCTCATTTATGGACACTTATCTGACGATCAGTGCTATCCATCATCCTTGGGACGTCCCAACCCTAAAACTTAAACCTTAAATTTAACCCCTCCCCTTAACCATAACCATGACTCTTACTTTAACCATTTTAAAATTGGGTAGGGACGTCCCGTCCCAATTGGGTAGGGACGTCCCGGGGATCCCGGATAGCACATACCCTTATCTGACCTCAGGAATTCACTGACAACCTGTCTCATACTTTGACTATAGATGTGTTCTATGGAGCATAGACATACATTAAACTGTGTCTCATCTCGGCAACCCAGAACCAAATATTGCGTGAGATCTGGTTCTGGGGAGAGAGGTTGAGACTGAACTATGTCAAAATATGTGTCTATGGAATAATAATGCTGCTCAAAGATATACATGTATACAGTAGGCTATGTCCCAGTATTTTATGTCTGAGGGACAGGTTTTTTCAGCGAGGTTAAAACACCAAAAAATAAAATCTAAAACATTAAACTATGTTCATTTACAGTTTACTTTTTTATATATCTCACCATTATTTAATCTGTGTCCTCAATGTTCCCTTTAGAAAATATATGCACCTGGTTCAAATCTGGCCATTTGTCATGAATAATGAATAAAGGAGAAGAGAAGGGGATCTTCAGACAATGTGAAGGTTACCAGCCTGCTCTGATGAAAGGTTTGATGCCAAAACATCTTGTTTTTAAGAATAAAGGACCACTTCTTATTGAACCAATCACTTAACTTCAACTAGATGCCACACTTCACTAAACTATATCATAGTCATGGGATGACAGTGCTTAATTTCACCATCCCTGTCTCTGCCCCTCCCTCCACTCTCCTGTATACTGCAGTCTCGCCAAACCTCTATCAGTGTAGCGCCATCCAGCATTATCCATTCTCATGAGCACCACTTGTCGAAGACTCAGGACACCCTTATACACTTTCATCCTGTAAAACACTTTCTTTTTCATCCTTGTTCAGCCCTTCTCTCTCTTCCATTAGCTCAGAAAATGACAGATCTCTTCCCCCCTTTTCTTGTACATTTAGCTAAGTGAGTGACAGAACACTTCCTACCCTCAATCTGGTCCTCTTGGTCAGAAATGACAGATCCCCTTTCCCCCTATGTTTGGTTCAGTGAAGTAAAGATACCTTAACATAAGAGCAAGAGCTACGGACCTATTTAAACTTTAGTTAAGCAAACGATAGATCACTTTCCATTTTTCCCACCTTGTTGGGGTTATTGGAGAGATCACTATCTTGTCTTGGAATTGCTGTAATTGTCTCTTAGGTCCATAAATGGAAGAAAGCATTTTACTGCTATAAACTCCCTGATTCTCCTGTTACTGTGAGAACGAATCAATTTTCCTCTTGAAACAGAATGGGATTTCACATTTTATAACAGAGAAGACATTTTGTTATGTAATTATCTGTAATAGACATAATTTGTGATAGTACCACCTTGTATTTCACTTACTGTTGAAGCATGTCATGGTGGATTTTCTTGAGGCAGGAGTGAATTTAAACAGAATAGAGGTTGTTTTAGGTTTGTTTCTGTAATGTTACATAAAGGTTGATGTCATTTTGGCCACCCTGTGAATTTTCTATAAAACATGCCCTTGTGGAAGCAGGAATAAATGTAACAAGGTCAAACATAATTGAGAGTATATTGAATAGGCTGTTTTATAACAGTTTTGACCAGAATCATATACAGTGCCTTCAGAAAGTATTCAGACCCCTTGACTTTTTCCACATTTTGTTCCAGCCTTATTCTAAAACAGATTAAATAAAAACAAATCCTCAGCAATCTACACACAATACCCCATAAAGACAAAGCAAAAACAGGTTTTTAGAAAATGTTGCAAATTGATTAAAAAAATTATATTCCTTATTTACTACGTATTCAGAATCTTTGCTATGAGACTCAAAATTTAGCTCAGGTGCACCTGTTTCCATTGATCATCCTTGAGATGTTCCTACAACTTGATTGGAGTCGACCTGTGGTAAATTCAATTGATTGGACATGACTTGGAAAGGCACACACCTGTCTATATAAGAACCCACAGTTGACAGTGCATGTTAGAGCACAAACCAAGCCATGAGGTCAAAGGAATTGTCCGTAGAGCTCCGAGACAGGATTGTGTCGAAGCACAGATCTAGGGAAGGGTACCAAAACATTTCTGCATCATTGAAGGTCTCCACGAGCACAGTGGCATTCTTAAATGGAAGAAGTTTGAAACCACCAAGACTCTTCCTAGAGCTGGCCGCCCGGCCTAACTGAGCAATCGGAGGAGAAGGGCCTTGGTCAGGGAGGTGACCAAGAAGCCAATGGTCACTCTGACAGAGCTCTAGAGTTCATCTGTGGAGATGGGAGAACCTTCCAGAAGGACAACCATCTCTGCAGCACTTTACCCATCAGGCCTTTATGGTAGAGTGGCCAAACGGAAGCCACTCCTCAGTAAAAGGCACATGACAGCCCACTTGGAGTTTGCCAAAAGGCACCTAAAGACTCTCAGACCTCAAGAAACAAGATTTTCTGGTATGAGGAAACCAAGATTGAACTAAGGGAACTCTCATGACGTCTGGAGGAAACCTGGTACCATCCCTACGGTGAAGCATGGTGCTGGCCACATAATGTTGTGGGGATGTTCTTCAATGGCAGGGACTGGGAGACTAGCCAGGATCGAGGCAAAGATGAACGAAGCAAAGTACAGAGACATCCTTGACATCCTGCTCCAGAGTGCTCAGGACCTCAGACTGGGGTGAAGGTTCACCTTCCAACAGGACAACAACCCTAAGCTCACAGCCAAGACAATGCAAGGGTGACTTCGGGACAAGGCTCTGAATGTCCTTGAGTGGCCCAGCCAGAGCCCCGACTTGAACAGGATCAAACATCTCTGGAGAGACCTGAATATAGCTGTGCAGCAACGGGTCCCTTTCCAACGTGACAGAGCTTGAGAGGATCTGCAGAAAAGAATGGGAGAAACTCCCCAAATACAGGTGTGCCAAGCTTGTAGTGTCATACCCAAGAAGCCTCGAGGCTGTAACCGCTGCCAAAGTTGCTTTCACAAAGTACTGAGTAAAGGGTCTGAATCCTTACGTAAATGTGATATTTCAGTTTTTTATTTTTATAAATGGGTAAAAATGTGTGCCACTTTCTCAATAATTGACGCTTCTGCGTTGTGCTGTTTATTTATAATAGTTTTCAAAACCAATGACGATGTCCAGTGAAAGCATATATGCAATTTGTTTACACAACAACAGTATAGACTTGGAAACACAAACCTCTACGGGATCGGTGTCCCTATACCAGGACTGTTGAGCTAAAGTGCCCTAATGTAATTAGCATGACGTTGTAAGTAACAGCAAACTTTCCTGGACATAGACATGTCTTATATGGGCAGAAATCTTACATTTGTGTTAATCTAACTGCACTGTCCAATTTACAGTAGCTATTACAGTGAAAAATGCCATGCTATTGTTTGAGGAGAGTGTACAACAACAAAAAACTTTTATCACGGCAACTAGCTTGCTACATTCACCTCTGAAGGTAAATAAGTTATTTTGACTGGTTCTGAGAGCTTCTAACTTACTCACCTGGCTATGAACATCTCCAGATCATCCACTGCTTCCTATGTCTAACATATTCTGGATCTGACACATTCTGACTGGTTCTGACCAATTCTGACTAGTTCTGATTAGTTCTAATGACCATGTCACTCACTCACCCGGCTACAAACATCTCAAGGTCTCCATCGTTGTCTACATCGGTGACAGCCACTCCGTAGTTGAGCTGGGTGGGATTGTTGTCATAGTCCGGAGGAAGCATGGTCTCTGTGACCGCTGAGAACATGGGCTCTGACCGTTGGGCCGCAGAGAGGACAGGGAGGAATATACACACCCACAGGGACATCATCACCTGCAGACAGAATCACAACCTTAGGGATGCAAAATTTTAGCATCGTTCCTTTTCTGGAAATCAAGGTTGGAAAATTCTACATTTTCTGCATATTCCCTTCCGATTCTGGAAATCTTCTAAGCAGGACTTCTGGATAACCTTTATATTTTGGTCAAGTTAGCATAATTTTGCAACCCTCCACACCCTCAGAACAGCTGGGCAGTGAAGGTGAAAATATGACATCACATTGACATCACATTCTGGATGAAAAGTGTCTTTCTGGTTGAGAAGATTATAACCAGAACCAAACCAAATAGTCACTATTACAACCAGGTAAATACTTGTTTTTTCATAAGAAAATGTCATGGAAAAAGGTGTCAGGCATATTGTAACCAACGATGGCCACCAGATTATCACCAGTTGATCTCGCATTAAACCATCAATAAGTGCTAAATTCACCAACACATCTGATCTCATTTGCAACCATTATTGGTCACCTCATAACTGAACCCTAAAAGCTGATGTCGATGACACCTTCTGTCCTGCTTGCTACCAAGGTCTTTGAATATACAATACCAGTCAAAAGTTTGGACACACCTACTCATTCAAGGGTTTTTCTTTGTTTTTACTATTTTCTACGTTGTAGAATAATAGGTAAGGCATCAAAAATCAGAAATAACACAACCAGCTTCATGAGGAAATGCATTTCACCTGAAATGCATTTCAATTAACAGGTGTGCCTTTTCCAACAGTCTGAGCACTTGCTGGCTGCATTTCCTTCACTCTGTAGTCCAACTCATCCCAAACTATCTCAATTGGGTTGAGGTCGGGTGACTGTGGAGGCCAGGTCATCTGATGCAACACAACATCACTCTCCTTCTTGGTCAAATAGCCCTAACACAGCCTGGAGGTGTGTTTTGGGTCATTGTCCTGTTGAAAGACGGGATGGCGTATCGCTGCAGAATGCTGTGGTAAACATGCATTCATGAATTCTAAATCAATAACAGACAGGGTCACCAGCAAAGCACCCCCACACCATCACACCTCCTCCTCCATGCTTCACGGTGGGAACCACTCACGTGGAGATCCTCCGTTCACCTACTTCACGTCTCACTAAAAAACTCACATTTGGACTCATCAGACCAAAGGACAGATTTCCACTGGTCTAATGTCCATTGCGCGTGTTTCTTGGCCCAAGCAAGTCTCTTCTTATTATTGGTGTCTTTTAGTAGTGGTTTCTTTGCAGCAATTCGACCTTGAAGGCCTGATTCACGCAGTCTCCTCTGAACAGTGGATGTTGAGGCTGGTAACTCTAATGAACTTATCTAATGAACTTATCCTCTGCAACAGAGGTAACTCTGCATCTTTTTCCTGTGGTGATCCTAATTGAGAGTCAGTTTCATCATAGCACTTTATGGTTTATGTAACTGTATTTGAAGACATTTTCAAAATTCTTGACCTTCATGCCTTAAAGTAATGCTTGACTGTCAATTATCTTTACTTATTTGAGCTGTTCTTGCCATAATATGGACTTGGTCTTTTACCAAATAGGACTATCTTATGTATACCTACCCTACCTTGCCACAACACAACTGATTGGCTCAAATGCATTAAGGAAATCTATTTTAAAAATGTACTTTTAACATGGCACACCTGTTAATTGAAATGCATTCCAGGTAACTACCTCATGAAGCTGGTTGAGAGAATGCCAAGTGTGTGCAAAGCTGTCATCAAGGCAAAGGGTGGCTAGAATCTCAAATCTAAAATATATTTTAATTTGTTTAGGTGTTATTTCGTAGTTTTGATGTCTTCACTATTATTCTACAATGTAGAAAAGAGTAAAAATAAAGAAAAACCCTTGAATGAGTAGGTGTGTCCAAACTTTTGACTGGTACTGTATATTCGCCCTCTGGTGGGTATTATCATCGGAAAAACTTAGTCCTACATTTTGACCAGACAATCTAACATTAATCTATCATTACGTACAACTGAAATAATCTCTTACTGTGGCAATTTTTGTATGCATGGAAAACTTGTTGGTGTACCCTACTCTTACTATTTGATCAGTTTCCAATCTACGCAGTCCATTACCACTGTCTTTAAAAAAATGTCTGGTATGGCCATTACTTATCAAGATCTGGAGTAAAATATTCCTGGACTGTCCATATTTGAAATGTGGAACTAAATTTCGTGATTCATTTTTTAATTTTTTAATCAAAATATAATTTAGGCTAATAAAGATAAAGATGCTCCTGATGCTCGATATTTCATTGCGGGTGGGAGTAGAGAACCTAGAAGCAGCTGTCTGGTATCATAATAACTTGACACAGATCGGCTAGTTTATTCTTGTGGGCTGTAATGCGTAGCACAGCACTACATTATGCCCGTTGGTTGCAAGGCTCTCGTCTTGTCTTCATAAAAAATCATTCTGACCACTAAAAAGACAATAACA
Organism: Oncorhynchus kisutch; assembly: GCF_002021735.2. Taxonomy (NCBI): domain Eukaryota; kingdom Metazoa; phylum Chordata; class Actinopteri; order Salmoniformes; family Salmonidae; genus Oncorhynchus; species Oncorhynchus kisutch. The sequence goes on from NC_034184.2 coordinate 24,762,012, forward strand.
AAACAGTCTTCTACAACCTGATCATGGCGTCATAACAAGGAAATGGCAACCAGTTTTGACCGCTGGGGAAGGTCATTCCCATTGTAAATGTCAAGCACACACACACACACACATACACATATACACACTGAACCTGATGGCCTTATAAAAGCTGACAACTTGATTTACCAACTGACTGTATAAACACCAAAAGCCATCATCACAGTCCCTCAGTTCTAATGTAATACAACCATTCTCATCTCAGCACCCTGGTGCTGTGGATTCACTCACTGCTTAGTGCTTACACACACCGTTCTGCTTTGCCTCTGTCTGGGTGATATATGACTCTTTAACATCCTCCTCAACAATTCAATTTGAGATAAAACGGCATCATTGTCCCAGTAATCGGGGTAGGGTAATAGCAAGCTGTGTTTGTGTGTGTGTGTGTGTGTGTGTGTGCACATTCATGTGTACATCCGCGTGTCAGAGGAGGCTGGTGGGAGGGGCTTTAAGTGGACGGGCTCATTGTAATGGTGGAATTAAATAAATGGGACGGAGTCAAACATGAGCTTTCCATATGTTTGATACAGTTCCATTCATTCCATTCCAGCCATTACAATGAGCCCGTCCTCCTATAGCTCCTCCCACCAGCCTCCTTGGCCGTGTGTGTGTGTGGGCAGCACAGTGATAAGAGGGTAGCGTTCAGCAAAGACAGTCTTGCATTCATCGCCTCTGGGTTAATGAATGGTAGAGAAGGGAAGAGATGTGGCCGTTTCTACCCATTAGAAGCGAGCATAATGACTGATGAGTCTGAGAAATACAGGCCATTTTACAGGCCTGCTAATGCTCTGTAATAGATAAGAGGGCAGAACATATATTACAAAAGGGGAGGACAGGAAGGGATAGATGAGTAATGGAACTTTGACTGAAAAACTATAACTACACAAAATATGAAGGAAAATGTGTTATGTTTTATAGGTGCAATGTTGGTCAGTGGTTGGTGAGAAAGTTTAAGGGTATACCACTTAAATAGAAACAAACTAACAAAGTACATGTATTGATCAATTAATAATTACCCGATGCTGCACACTCCTACCCTACTACAAAGATTAAAGATGTGTCACGTTGTATAATGATAGGAGGCAGGGAACCAGGTGTGCGTAATGAGACAAGACAGTCCGGGGTTGGTGGTAATGAATCCAATTCAGTGATGCCTAGAAGGCCAGTGACGTAGACCTCCGGATCTGGTGAACAGAATGAGCAGCAGTACCGGGGGGATCCGTGGCAAGATGGCACCGACAGAGAGGGCTGTCTCGCTTCTAGTCCTTAAGAAACTTTGCAGTATTTTGTTTTACATTGTTAGCCCAGAAAATCTTAAGTGTTATTACATACAGCCGGGAAGAATTACTGGATATCAGAGTGACGTCTACTTACCAGCACAATGACCAGGAATACGACTTTCCCACCCAGGGAATTTTAGCTGATTCCAGAGGCCTTCCCAAAACAACGCCGCCGGAGAAGAGGGAGAGGCGGAGGCGCACACACCACCCGTCGCTTCCAAGTATATTACTCGCTAATGTCCAGTCCCTAGATAACAGGGTCAATGAAATCAGGGCAAGGGTTGCTTTCTAGAAAGACATCAGGGATTGTCCCATACTCTGTTTCACAGAAACATGGCTCTCTCGGGATATGCTGTCTGAGTCGGTACAGCCACCTGGATTCTCAGTGCGTTGCGCCGACAGGAATAAACATCTCCAGGAAGAAGAAGGGCTGGGGTGTATGTTTCATGATTAATGACTCATGGTGTAATTGTAACAACATACAAGAACTCAAGTCCTTTTTTTTCTTTTTCACCTGACCTAGAATTCCTCACAATCAAATGCGACCATATTATCTCCCAAGAGAATTCTCATCGATTAATGTCACAGCCTTGTATATCCCCCCTCAAGACGATACCACGACGGCCCTCAAGGAACCTCACTGGACTTTATGCAAACTGGAAACTATATATACTGAGACTGCATTTATTGTAGCTGGGGATTTTAACAAAGCATATTTGAGAACAAGGCTACCTAAATTCTATCAGTATATTGATTGCAACGATCGCGCTGGAAAAACACCTGACCACTGTTATCGTAACTTCCGTGACGCATACAATTCCCTCCCGCGCCCTCCTTTCGGCAAATCTGACCATGACTCCATTTTGCTCCTCCCTTCCTATAGGCAGAAACTCAAACAGGAAGTACCCGTGCAAAGGACTATTCAACGCTGGTCTGACAAATCGGAATCCATGCTTCAAGACTGTTTTGATCATGCGGACTGGGATATGTTCCGGGTGGCCTCAAAGAATATTATCAACGTATGCGCTGATTCGAGTGTGTTTATAAGGAAGTGTATAGGGGATGTTGTACCCACTGTGACTATTAAAACCTACCCTAACCAGAAACCATGGATAGATGGCGTCATTTTGGCAAAACTGAAAGTGTGAACCACCACATTTAACCATGGAAAGGTGATTGAGAATATGGCCGAATACAATGTAGTTATTCCCTCCGGTGGTGTCCGTGACATGGCTGGTTTTCGTTTTGAAGTCCAAGATCGTCTGTATACCCTGCCATATACGTCTCATGTCTGAGCAGACAAACTAAAACACCTTTTTTGCCCACTTTGAGGATAATACAGTGCCACCGACGAGGCCCGCTACCAAGGACAGTGGGTTATCCTTCCCCGTGGCCGATTTGAGCAAGACATTTAAACGTGTTCACCCTCGCAAGGATCCCTAGCCGCGTCCACAGAGCATGCGCAGACCCGCTGGCGGATGTGTTTATAGACATATTCAATCTCTCCCTACCCCTGTCTGCTGTCCCCACATGCTTCAAGATGGCTACCATTGTTCCTGTACCCAAGAATGCAAAGGTGACTGAACTAAATGACTATCACCCCGTAGCACTCACTTCTGTCATCATGAAGTGCTTTGAGAGACTAGTCAAGGATCATATAACCTTCACCTTAACTGTCACCCTAGATCCACTTCAATTTGCTTACCACCTAAATAGGTCAACAGATGATGCAATCGCCATCACACCGCACACTGTCCTATCCCATCTGGACAAGAGGAATACCTCTGTAAGAATGATATTCAGACTATAGCTCAGCATTCAACACCATAGTACCCTCCAAGCTCATCATTAAGCTTGAAGCCCTAGGTCTCAACCCCGCCCTGTGCAATTGGGTCCTGAACTTCCTGACAGGCCGCCCCCAGGTGGTGAATAGTAGCAAACAACATCTCCACTTTGCTGAACCTCAAAACAAGGGTGTGTGCTCAGCCCCCTCCTATAATACCTGTTCACCCATGACTGCGTGGCCATGCACGCCTCCAACTCAATCATCAAGATTGCAGACGACACAGCAGTAGCAGGCTTGATTACCAACAATGACGAGACAGCCTACAGGGAGGAGGTGAGGGACAAACTGAAATGGACAAACTGAAATGGTCCACTCACACAGACAGTGTGGTGAAGAAGGTGCAACAGTGCCTCTTCAACCTCAGGAGGCTGAAGAAATGTATCTTGTCACCTAAATCCCTCACAAACGTTTACAGATGTACAATTAGGAGCATCCGGTGAGCTGTATCACCACCTGGTATGGCAACTGAACCTCACACAACCACAAGGCTCTCCAGATGGTGGTGCGGTCTGCACACCGCATCACCGGGGGCAAACTACCTGCCCTCCAGGACACCTACAGCACACAATGTCACAGGAAGACCAAAAAGATAATCAAGGACAAAACAACCCGAGCCACTACCTATTCACCCCGCTACCATCCAGAATGCGAGGTCAGTACAGGTGCATCAAAGCTGGGACCAAGAGACTGAAAAACAGCTTCAATTTCAAGGACATCAGACTGGTAAACAGCCATCACTAGCACAGAGAGGCTGCTGCCTACATACAGACTTGAAATCATTGGCCACTTTAATAAATGTAACAGTAGTCACTTTAATAATGCCACTTTAATAATGTTTACCTGTCTTGCATTACTCATCTCATATGTACAGTATATACTGTATTTTATACTATCTATTGCAGCTTAGCTTATGCCGCTCTGTCATTGCTCATCCATATATTTGTATATTTATATATTCTTATTCCATTCCTTTGCTTAGATTTGTGTGTATTAGGTATTTGTTGTGGAATTGTTAGATATTACTTGTTAGATATTGCTGCACTGTCAGAACTAGAAGCACAAGCATTTTGCTACACTCGCAATAACATCCACTAACCATGTGTATGTGACAATAAAATTGGATTTGATTTATTATTAGATCCTTTGTTAAGCTAGCTTGGTGCTAAACCAAGACAGAGGTCTTACACAAGCTCTACTGCTGCAATGAGACAGCAGCTGCATCTCAATGGTCTAACGTGGCATCCTCTCTTCCCCTCCTTTCTTAATTTGCACTTATCCAAGAGTTGGAACTGTGTTAATCTCAACAATCTAAAAAGTATCTTTCTTCTCATTTCTCCTTCCCCTGCACGGACAACAAAATGTCTACCAAGTATTTTTGCTTTTACCAGTCCAGCTCTTTCACAACAGGAGAGGAGCAGAGAGGACAGAACGGGACCATGCTAGTACATTAGGCTTCTACGGTACTACTGTACCTCAAGGACAGATCTGAGCGGCTCCTGCCTGTTTCTCAACTACCTCGCACTGCAGTAAAACACATTACACTCTCTGGGACGTCCCTTATCACATTGCTCTCAACACCCCTCCCTACAAGAGTTTTGGAAGTTCTAAAGTACTTAGCTATGACTCATATGAAATATGTTTGTCATATATGATATATCATGGTTGTATTTGAGCTGTGAGTAACCTCAGTTACGGATATGCTGACTAAATCAAAACCCACTGTCACACAACCAACAACTCGGACATCAGTGAACAATACAGAAATATAGTCCAAAACCTGCTTTCTTTATGGAAAATAACCAAATTCTCTCCTTCAATACAATAGAATATCACTCTCAATAACGAAATAAGACGATTTGACAGATTGGAACACTGTCGTTTGAAATGGTGAGATGTTTTGGACTTTATTTATGGTGCCATAAAGAGGCCATTACAGTACAGTATGCAAACATCAGCAAGTGTTCACGCCGTGCTCAAATCTTGATAAGACTGCGACAAAGAGCCCCATGCAGCACCAGCATCTTCACTTACACAACACGCTGTATGGAGGCTCCTCTCTGTGAAGGACACCATTACTGCACCCCCCCCCCCCCCCCCCCCACACACACACACACACACACACGAGAGAGGGAGAGAGAGAGAGAGAGCCGCCATCAGTGAATTAAAACTGTTCCAGACACACTGAGTTGAGCTTAGTCATAATCATTCTGACCAATCAACAGTTTAGAGGAATGCTACTTCATCAGGAGATTTTCTGAAAAAGTGAAAAGCAGCAAGAGTCCTCATCACACACACAAACACACACCATCTTCAAATCAGAGCCAAGGCACTTATACAATCATACTAATGGCCAATTACAACACTTACTGCTCTCAAATAGGTCCAACTTGACACTCAGCACAAGCTACGAATGTATTTAAATATTTCACTGCAATTCAATCACATTATTAGCTCTGAAAAATAATTAATAACTGATTAGCTCAATATTTTATATTTTTTTAAATAATGATAATAATGAGTCACACTTTATTTGGATAGTCCATTGTAGAGGCTCTACATACCATCTGTTGATATGCTAATGTTAGGGTTAGAATGAGGGTTAGGGTTAGGGTAAAAGTTAAGGTTAGGGCTTGGATAAGGGTACGGGTTAACTTGAGGGTTAGGATAGGGGTTATAAGATGTTATTTTTCATCAACCATTAATTCATTAATGAATTAATGTAATCATTACAATAAATAAATCCATTCTAGCCTAGATACAAATGATATAGTCTGCACAGACATTACTTTCAAATCCATAATATATTATCTTGCAAATAGCCTTGGAACAACTGTTCTCCTATATCAAATATATATATCACACAAGTTAAAAGTTTTGCAGCGACTACTCCGCATCACTGAACATTACAGCATATTGCATATAGGCTACCCAATCCCGCAAACCTTTGACTTGGGTATCAACTTTATACTGTAGTCTAGTAGCCTACCTAACTAACTACCTACCTACCTACCACGAACATATTGTACAAGCTTAGAATAGAACCCATATCAACACATCATTGGCCATGCGCTCGTATGATAGAATATAACATAATATCACTGTGTTGAATGATGACGAGCTAAACTTCCACAGACGCGCTCAGAGCATCCTATCTGCGCGCCGTCCAGTTAAGTACAGTAGCCTACCGCCGCAGAACTGTCAAAAGACCCAGGGTACTCACTCGCAATCACATGGACACACCGACGCAACTATTCCTCCAGTGCCAGAAAGAGTAAGAGGGGACGAGTCAGCGAATTCTGTAGAGACAAGCCACTTCAAGTGTCTCTTGGGTACCAGACTTCTTCACCCATTTACACTAGTTAGAAAAGAAAAGCTTTATGAAATCACTAGTGTCAGATTTAAACCAATCGGCAGACATGTGCCTGAAGTTTTAGGAGGCAGCCAATGGATAGTCCGGAAAGGGAGACGTGGGCGCGTGGAGTGTAGATTTTCTCAGGTGCTCATTAAAATATTAAATGAGTTGCAGCGGCGACCGGGGACTGGGAGATGCGATGGTTATTCGGGGATGCTAAGAGGATGCTTCAATGCCTTTACATTTCATCCTCATCATGATTCATACGTGCGTACAGAATCTGTGAAACTTTTCTACTCTTTACATCTTATATACCCAAATATAGGCTATAGGTTAACCGTTTTCACCAATCAAAGCATTTTGTCTGCCCCTCATATGTAATGGCAATAATCCAAACGCAGAAAAAAACACATCCATGTGAAAATGAATTCCACTCGAATATAGGCTTCAAAACTTTTTGCAGCTCAGGTGCTATTGGTCTGTCTAGTTTGCCACTATTTCAATTAGGGAGGAATTTTATGAAATGTTACCTGCAGTAGCAATCCCATCTCAGGGTAATTTTTTTATAGATAAGAGAATCTCTCTGCTCTCAATTTGCAAGGAACATATCACAGACTGTGGGTAGAATAATAGAAACACAACATTTGCACAAGGCATAGGCTTGTACTTCAGAATGGCAGTACCCTCCAGTGAACTAAGCAATGTTACATCAAACAGTGTTATAACACTGAGTGATCCTGCTCTCTCTGCAGTCACAATTTATCTACAGAGAGCTAAGTGAGGAGATTGGAATTGAGTCGGTGCTGCTCAGACACTGATCAGACTAACACGCATACACACACACGCACATGTGTGTGTGCCTTTGCAGGTTTATTGCTGCTGGTCTGCAGTTGTATAATTCCCTGGTCATGCTCTGATGACCTAGCCTCCCTGAGACCCCCTAGCGAAATGAGATGTGTGGTGTGTGTATCTCTCTCTCTATGTGTGTGTGTGTCTGTATTCGCTCATGCATTTGTGTGTGTTTTATTGTGTGTGTGTGTGTGTGTGTGTGTTCGCGCGCTTGTGTTTGTATGCACTCCCCACTGAAATGAGACGTTCACTTCTTCAAGGACGTCTCCCACCATAATTTAAAGCCAGTGAGGTTGGGACGCTTAAAACATACAAACTACTGAGGTCATAAACTTAGTAAACCTATATACACTATATATTGTATCCAAAAGTATGTGGACACCGATTCAAATTAGTGGATTTGGCTATTTCAGCCACAACCATTGCTGACTGGTGTATAAAATCGGGCACCCAGCCATGCATTCTCCATAGACAAACATTGGCAGTAGAATGGCCTTACTGAAGAGCGCAGTGACTTTCAAAGAGACACTTTCATAGGATGGGACCTTTCCAACAAGTCAGTTTGTCAAATATCTACCCACCTAATGCTGCCCCGGTCAACTGTTTGTGCTGTTATTGTGAAGACGAAACGTATAGGAGCATCAACGGCTCAGCCGTGAAGCGGTAGGCGACACAATCTCACAGAACGGGACCACCAAGTGCTGAAGCGTAAATATCGTCTGTCCTCAGTTGCAACACTCACTACCTAGATCCAAACTGCCTCTGGAAGCAACGTCAGCACAAGAACTGTTCGTCGGGAGCTTCATGAAATTGGTTTCCATGGCTGAGCAGCCGCACACAAGTGTAAGATCACCACGTGCAATGCCAAGCGTCGGCTGGAGTGGTGTAAAGCTCGCTGCCATTGGACTCTGGAGTAGTTGAAACATGTTCTCCGGAGTGATGAACCACGCTTCACCATCTGGCAGTCCAACGGAAGAATCTGGGTTTGGCGGATGCCAGGAGAACGCTACCTGCCCCAATGCATAGTGCCAACTGTAAAGTTTGGTGGAGGAGGAATAATGGTATGGGGCTGTTTTTCATGGTTCAGGTCCTTTAGTTCCAGTGAAGGGAAATCTTAACGCTACAGCATACAATTACATTCTAGACAATTATGTGTTTCCAACTTTGTGGCAACAGTTTGGCGAAGGCCCTTTCCTGTTTCAGTATGACAATGCCCCTGTGCACAAAGCGAGATCCATACAGAAATGGTTTGTCGAGATTGGTGTGGAAGAACTTGACTGGCCTGCACAGAGCCCTGACCCCAACTCCATCGAACACCTTGGGGATGAATTGGAACGCCGACTGTGAGCCAGGCCTAATCGCCCAACATCAGTGCCCCACCTCACTGACGCTTTATTAGCTGAATGGAAGCAAGTCCCTCCAGCAATGTTCCAACATCTAGTGGAACGCTTTCCCAGAAGAGTGGAGGATGTTATAGCAGCAAATGGGGGACCAACTCCATGTTAATTCCCATGATTTTGGAATGAGATGTTCGACGAACAGGTGTCCACATACTTTTGGTCATGTAGTATACCTCTGTAATATATTGTTATACACTGTGTGTAAATCCTTATGTCTTGTCAATTAACTACCAAATAAAGAAAATTATTTGGAACATAAATAATATATAGAGCATTTTGATCGTTCCACGCTATTCTTACAGACTTGTAAAAGTAGTTTAATTTATCATTTGAAAACAGGACATTTCTGTAAAATTATGTAAGCAAAAAATATAACATCTCCAGATGGAAGTTCATTCATATTGTTTTTATCTGTTCAAAATACCTTGTAGGGTCGATATACAAGCCAACATTAAAGAATGTAAGCAAAATGTGTTGGAACTTACCTGCAGTTCAGGTTTACTCTGTGTGCTATTCCCATGTGGCTGGTTACAATGTTATTTATGTGGGACACTGGGATACAGTGCTTTCAGAAAGTGCTCATACACGTTGACTTATTCCACATTTTGATAAATGGGGGGGGCGGCAGTGACCAACAATCTTCAAGTGTTTCCACAGATTTTCAATGGGATTCAAGTCTGTGCTTTGGCTGGGCTATTCAAGGATTTCACATTCTTGTTCTGAAGCCATTCCGGTGTTGCTTTAGGTGTATGCTTGGGGTCATTGTACTGTTGGAATGTAAATCTTCACCCCCCAGTCTAGGATTGTTTGTACTTTGTATCAGGTTCTCATCAAGGATTTGCCTGCATTTGGCTCCATTCATTGTTCCTTCTATCCTTACCAGTCACCCAGTCCCTGCTGCTGAAAAGCATCCCCATAGCATGATGATGCCACCACCATGCTTCACAATAGGGATGGTATTAGATTGGTGATGAGCTGTGCCTGGTTTTCTCCAGACATAGCACTTTGCATTCAAGCCAAAGAGTTAAATTTGTCTCATCAAACCACACAATCTTTTGCCTTATGATCTCAAAGTCTTTCACATGCCTTTTTGCAAACACCAGGAGTGCTGTCAATTGCCTTTTTCTCTGGAGTGGCTTCTCTCTGGCCACTCACCATAAAGCCCAAATTGGTGAAGTGCTGTAGAGACTGTTGTCGTTCTGTCAGGTTCTCCCATCTCAGCCAAGGAACTCTGTAGTTCTGTCAGAGTGGTCATTGGGTTCATGGTCACCTCCCTGACCAAGGTCCTTCTTGCCCAGTTGGTCAGTTTGGTCGGGCGGCCATCTCTAGGCAGAGTCTGGGAAGTTCCATATTTTTCCCATTTCCTAATGATGGAGACCACTGTGCTCTTGGAAAAGTTCAACACTCTAGAAAAAGTTTTTACCCTACCCCAGATATGACACAATTCTATCTCAGCGATCTATGGGCAGTTCCTTGGACTTCATGGTATAGTTTCTGCTCGGACATGCACTGTCAACTGTGGGACTTATATAGACAGGTGGGGTTCTTTCTAAATGATGAAAAAAATATTTACAGGTGGACTCCATTCATGTCCACAGGTGGACTCCATTCATGTTGTAGTGACATCTCAAGGATGATCAAAGGAAATTAGATACACCTGAGCTCAATTTGAGTGTCGTAGCAAAGAGGTGTGAATACTTATGTAAATATATATTTATGTATTTAATTTTAAATATATTTGAAATTATAAAAATATGTTTTCACTTTGTCATTATGGGGTATTGTGTGTGTATATGTGTGGTAATTGTTGTTGTTATTATTATTATTTTAACAAAGGTGGAATAAGTCAAGGGGTATGAATACTTTCTGAAGGTACTGTATATCTATAGTTGAGTGATTGAGGCATCTTTCAGTTAGGGAGTGACTTTTCCTCAGGGAGACATAGTGACAAACGTCAGACTGGAAAAACCCTGGAAACAATGTATTACGCACACACACACCATTTTAAATCTATCGCTCAATGATAGTAGGACTTCCTGACTTGGTCGCGGAATCAGGGTCCTGCGTGAGTTGAGTCATGGGAAACGTGTGTGTGTGTGTGTCGTAAATTCCACTTCCCCTCCATCAATTCCCGATCATCCCCTTACTCAGCTAATAAACCACTCAATCTATCACCCACACTGTGGGAATTATCCTGATCTTAAAATAGCGGAAGTGGTAGGCTGTCTAGTGCTACAGCATTTTGATGAATCTCTTCTGAGCTCCATTATCAACGACTGTATGACTGCAAACACAAAGACACACACACACACACACACACACACACACACACACACACACACACACACACACACACACACACACACACACACACACACACACACACACACACACACACACACACACACACACACACACACACACACACAGTGCTCATACTGTGATGAATCTCCTCTGTGCAGGGTGGTGAAAGGGAGAACACTTCTCATATCATTAAGCTTTAGTAATGGTCCCCATGCAGTGAACCCTCTGGCACGGTGATTCTCACTCTGCTGGCTAACTAGCCTGCTATGGACTGGGGAGGGATGTAGAGTGCAGGCACTAGATGGCCAGGTCGGAAGGGACATAAATGGCCATACAATTGACTATTAACTGCACACCCTATTTACTGGAAGCACAGTGCAGTTCACCAGGCTGAATTCTAATACGTTCTTGCCCTGCAAACTGCTCTGGATGAGTGCATACATTAATATATAGTCTCACGCTGTTGCACCACAAGACAACTAAATTGTCACCCCGTGTGTATGTATTTTTAGAGCAGTATGTGCATACAGTACTGGTCAAAAGTTTGGAAACACCTACTCATTCAAGGGTTTTTCATTATTTTTACTATTTTCTACATTGAAATAACACGTATGGGATCTACTAGAAGGCAAAAAACTGTTAAACAAATCTAAATATACTGTATTTTATATTTGCGATTCTTCAATGTAGCCACCATTTACTTAGATGACAGCTTTGCACACTCTTGGCATTCTCTCAACAAGCTTCATGAGGTAGTCACCTGGAATGCATTTCAATTGACAGGTGTGCCTTGTTAAAAGTTCATTTGTGGAATTGATTTCCTTCTTATCGCGTTTGAGACAATCAGTTGTGTTGTGACAAGGTAGGGGTGGTATACAGAAGATAGCCCTATTTGGTAAAAGACCAAGTCCATGTTATGGCAAGAACAGCTCAAATAAGCAAAGAGAAACGACAGTCCATCATTACTTTACGACATGAAGGTCAGTCAGTTCTGAAAATTTCAAGAACGTTGATAGTTTCTTCAAGTGCAGTCACAAAAACCATCAAGCGCTATGATGAAACTGGCTCTCGTGAGGACCCCTACTGGAATACCCAGAGTTACCTCTGCTCCATTCTCAGAAATTGCAACCCAAATATATGTTTTACAGAGTTCAAGTGACAGACACATCTCAACATCAACAGTTCAGAAGAAACTGAATGAATCAGGCCTTCATGGTCGAATTGCTGCAAAGAAACCACTACTAAAGGATGCCAATAATAATAAGATACTTGTTTGGGCCAAGAAACCAGAGCAATGGACATTAGACCAGTGTAAATCTGTTCAAATGTTAGATTTCTGGTTTGAACTGCAGTGTCTTTGTGAGACACAGAGGAGGTGAACGGATGATCCCGGCATGAGTTGTACCCACCATGAAGCATGGAGGAAGAGGTGTTATGGTGTGGGGGTGCTTTGCTGGTGACACTGTCAGTGATTTATTTAGAATTCAAGGCACACTTAACCGTCATGGCTACCACAGCATTCTGCAGCGATATGCCAACCCATCTGGTTTGCGCTTATTGGGACTATCATTTGGTATTCAACAGGAAAATGACCCAACATACCTCCAGGCTGTATCAGGGCTATTTGACCTAGAAGGAGAGTGATGCAGTGCTGCATCAGATGACCTGGCCTCCACAATCACCCGACCTCAACCCAATTGATATAGATTGGGATGAGTTGGACCACGGGGTGAAGGAAAAGCAGCCAACAAGTGCTCAGCATATGTGGAAAGTCCTTATTGGGACTGTTGGAAAAGCAATCCAGGTGAAGCTGGTTGAGAAAATGCCAAGAGCTTGTAAAGCTGTCATCAAGGCAAATGGTGGCTACTTTGAAGAATCTCAAATATAAAATATATTTGGATTTGTTTAACACTTTTTTGGTTACTACATGATTCCATATGTGTAATTTCATAGTGTTGATGTCTTCACTATTATTCTACAATGTAGAAAATAGTAAAAATAAATTAAAACCGTTGAATGAGTAGGTGTGTCCAAACTTTTGACTGGTACTGTACGTGAGTGTGTGAGTGTGTGTGTTTGTATGGAATGCATGTGTGCATGTGCGTGTGTGTGTGCTTACATGCTTGCACGTTTGTGAACCAGGGTTCCAGAGCCCTGGGCTGAGTGCTGAGATCACGCTTCATACACATGGGCTGCCTCCCAAATAGCACCATGCATATTCCCTTTATAGTTTATTAATTTTGTGCAAGACCCATGAGGCTACGTACTGTAGGGTATTAGGCTGCCGTTTGGAACAGAGACATGCTGCTTGCTTGGTGTGTAGGTTTAGCCACCGACAGGGAGCTCAGTAGATCACCTTTCTCTGACAGCTCTCTTAAATGTCCTTGGCAGACCCCCCCCCCCCCCTCCATCCTTTCTTCCCTCCATCCGGCCCAGCCTGGATGCTGCCATATTTCTCTCTTTCTCTCTCCCACTCTTTTTGCCCTCTCTCTTCACCCCTTTATACCTCTCTCTCTCTCTCTCCTCTCTCTCTCTCTTTATCCTTGAAATTCCTCCTGTGCAATGCCTATATTCTTATCAGTAAAGTAATACAACAATTTGGAATACTGTAGGTGTAGATGCACCTTCCTAACATTGAGTTGCACCCCCTTTGCCCTCAGAGCAGCCTCAATTTGTAGGGGCATGGACTCTACAAGGTGTCGAAAGCATTCCACAGGGATGCTGGCCCATGTTGACGTCAGTGCTTCCCACAGTTGTGCCATGTTGGCTGGATGTCCTTTGGGTGGTGGACCATTCGTGATACACAAGGGAAGCTGTTGATGTCATGATCGCCATCGTCGTGGAAATGACCGGACCAACGTGGTGAGCGTACATCTTTCTTTATTATAAATGTCGCCAACAAAACAAGAAACAACAAAAATGAACGTGAAGCTTACTAGGGCTATACAGGCCACTAACAAAGATAACTACCCACAAAATACAAAAGGAAGAAAAGGCTGCCTAAGTATGATTCCCAATCAGAGACAACGATAGACAGCTATCCCTGATTGAGAACCATACCCGGCCAAAACATAGAAACACAGAACATAGAGTTTCCCACCCGAGTCACACCCTGACCGTAGAGATCTTTTTATTCTCTATGTTTGGTTGGTCAGGGTGTGACAGTTGAGCAAGAAAAACACAACAGAGTTGGAGTTGTACCGGTACCCCCTGTATATAGCCCCGCAATTGTTATTTACTGCTGCTCTTTAATTATTTGTTATTCTTATCTCGTACTTTTTTCTGTATTTTCTTAAACCTGCATTGTTGGTTAAGACTTGTAAGTAAGCATTTCACTGTAAGGTCTACACCTGTTTTATTCGGCGCAGGTTACAAATAAAATTTGATTTGATTTGAAACGTTCTTGGCACACTCAAACCGGTGCGATGTCACATTATCCCAGGCCTGGGCAATGGCCGGCCATTGTATGTATGCGGCCCGCGACCTGATTCAATACTGCCCGCGGAATTAAGCTCAAATCACATAAAGAATTTGCGATAGTAAAGTTCTGAAAAACGTATTTGTTATTCAAATTTTAAAGCCCAATGAATTCTCGCCTTTGTGTAATGATTTAACTCCCACTGCTTGTGGGACATTTATTTTGAAGGCACGTATAAATTACTACTGCATGAGGACAGACATTGACTGACAAACTGACACACACGTCACAGTTACAAATAATAGCTAGCTAGAAATTGTGCAAAAAATTGTTTTTCAAAGATTTTCAAAGAAAATGAAAGTAGACAATGAATGTCGGGTGGACATCAAAATATTTATTTTTTGAGGTATCAGGGAAAGCTGTGTGCTTAGTGTGCAAAGAGAGCATCGCTGTCTTGAAAGACTGCAACTTGTCCCGACTCTTCCAGACAAAGCATGCAGAGAAATATAGGAATATGTCTTGTGAGCAGAGGGCAAGTTCATCGAAAGAGTTGCTTTCTCAGTTGCAAAAGCAGCAAGGACTTTTCACAAAACTGCATTCATCAAACAACGGAATTGCGAGACCTAGCTGTGTACTGTCCCACAAAATTGCTTAACATAGCAAGCCATTCGTTGAGGGCGAATTCATTAAAGAATGTTTAATTGAGTAGTTTACATGTAATGTTGTGCTCTCTCTCTTGTGTTTTTGTGCATACTCGTTAACAAGAGTTCTGTCTGTGTTGCTGAAATCACAGTGTACTTTTCCCTCTGTGTAGTTCATTGCATGTTTAATAATGAAAATACCTACCAAAAGGAGAACATGGATGTGGTTTATTTATGTGCATGTAAAATAAGTAGCATATCTGGACGTGATTTGCAGTAGATATATCTGTCAACACAGTCATACACACGATGTATAATCCTGTAATATGATTCTGGCCTGCTATGGCAAAAAAATATTCTAATGTGGCCCTCCATGGAAAATAATTGCCCAGGCCTGCATTATACCATGCCGCATTCAACAGTACTTAAAAATGTTGTCTTTCCCATTGAATGGCACACATACACAATCCATGTCTCCATTGTCTTACGCCTTAAAAATCCTTCTTTAATCTGTTTCCTCCATCTACACTGAGGGATGTGGATTTAACAAGTGACATCAATAAGGGATCATAGCTTTCATTTGTATTCACCTGGTCAGTCTATGTCATGGAAAGAGCAGGTGTTCCTAACGTTTTGTACGCTCAGTGTATATAGACAACTTCTAAACATCTGACCAACAAGGAAAAGTACAAGAACCAGGACATATATCTTATCGAAGAAAAATATTTGTTTGGCATTCTGTCTCTCTGAACAAAATGTCCCCTCAAAAGAATATTTAATATTTTTTACATCATGCGGTTTTGTACACAATCTCTCTTGCACCTCTATCAATCAGGTTTTTAATTTAATGTATGAATATGTGATTTATGTAGCTGGGGCAGATAGTATAAATCTATTGTGTGGAGAGCGCTGATGTTCCTGTATTGATTGACCGTCTTAATAGTGTTTGTTGTTTATCGCTGATCCCGGCAAATAAAGCAAATAAATAGTTCAGATTGAGCTCACTCACAATGATGATCAGTAGTATGGAGGGAGGGAGACAGAGAGGGAGGGATCTGGAACAAGGCAGGGAGAGGGAGAGGGATTACAGATATGCAACAAGGCAAGGAGAGGGAGGGAGGGAGAGAGTCTTGTATGGAGGATGTAGTCTGTTCAGTGATTGAGCGCTTTGCTGATGCACACTGCTATAGGACAAGACATGAGCAACAGCTCGATGGGTGCGAAGCCAGGGTGAGCCATGGCTCAGCACCCATAGAGCAGTTTGTGTATGTTAAGTGTCTTGCTCAAGGGCACAATAGCCGGAGATGGTATCTAGAATTTTCTGCCAGTGCTATGAGGACTGGACTGACCTACAATTTTGGCCTGATCTGCTCCTGTATAGTTTTGCGTTTGAAGAACATTTCATTTTAACATTTGATTGACAGCTCAGTGTATTATTGTATGCTTAAGGACACAACGTGTCCAATGTGCACCCATAGGCACACACACACACACACACACACACACACACACACACACACACACACACACACACACACACACACACACACACACACACACACACACACACACACACACACACACACAGTCTCCAACCCAAGGCCTAAATCAAGTACAAATCTGATCGCTCAGATTCTTATTCTCAGAGTTATTTCTATTCCCGGTGAATTTGTCAAATGAAATTTGTCTTGACATTCAGTTAGTTAGAGAAGAGAAAAGTTAAGAGAGCTTTCTTTGAGACGTACTGTGGTGTGTCATGTTAAATAAATGAAATAAGGAAACCCTGAGAACTACAAGTGATAGTCTTTAGTTTATGCGTTGACCTGAAATTATCCGCAATAGATAAAAGAGGGAATATTAATTTCATTAGCTTATGTAACAATGATTTAAAATTGCCCTTGTGTGTAAGGCACAAGGCCAACATTTCATATTTCACTGCTCCTTTCCACACAGCACTTAGAAGTGGCCTTAGGTACAGCTGTAGGATCAGTTTATACTCCCTATTCAATTTGTAATCATTTGGGGGGAAAGTGCATAACTGACCTTAGATCAGTCTAGGGGCGACTTCATTCTACACACACGTATCTACACACTTACACAGACACTCACAAGCACATGCACACACACACACACGCACATACATACACACACACCACACACCCAAACACACCTAAAAGTAGGGAGGGGAACACACAATAAATCAGGACAATTACTCGTCATGTCTCTCAAAGAATGCTCACGCCCCTGGCTAAAATAAACAGAACTTCCCATCCCCATTTCCCTAAGACAGAGCAGGCTGTCACCCTACTGTCGCAGCTGTAGCTACCTCTCCCCCCTGCCACCCTCCATCCTCCACCCTCCCACTCTCCCTCTGTGGCGCTACCACATTAACAGTCCATCGATCCTGAATACGAGAGAATGGGAAACGAGAAGAAAATGGAGGGATGTGTCCATCTCCGGTGAAGGGAGGTGTGGTGGACGGGGGTCAGATCAAACGGTGACACAATCCGGATGTTAAGACTAAGGCAGGAAGATGGGGAGGATGGAGGCCGGAGGCTGAGAGGGATGCTGAGGGGGGATGGGCTGGGGGGGTTGAGGTGGGGATGCAGGGAGGTGTGTGTTTCGCAGACGTTGACGGATCTTGGCAATCTCACGCTAGTCTCCGCCACTCTATCAGGCGAGGAGCGTTAACATTAGCTGTCAATATCATCAGTCGGGGGTCGGCTAGGTCTGAGAGATACACCGGTCTAGTAACACTCAGTTACTGTGGGCTTTTCTATACTACATACACCTGCCATGCTAGGGCTGAGATACACTAAGCTAACACTGCTCAGATACTGTGGGGTTTTCTATACTACATACACCTGCCATGCTAGGGCTGAGATACACTAAGCTAACACTGCTCAGATACTGTGGGGTTTTCTATACTACATACACCTGCCATGCTAGGGCTGAGATACACTAAGCTAACACTGCTCAGATACTGTGGGGTTTTCTATACTACATACACCTGCCATGCTAGGGCTGAGATACACTAAGCTAACACTGCTCAGATACTGTGGGGTTATCTATACTACATACACCTGCCATGCTAGGGCTGAGATACACTAAGCTAACACTGCTCAGATACCGTGGGGTTTTCTATACTACATACACCTGCCATGCTAGGGCTGAGATACACTAAGCTAACACTGCTCAGATACTGTGGGGTTATCTATACTGTCTGCCAGGCAAGGGTACAGAATTACAGAGGTAATGGGTTTGAATCTGGACTCGTCATTTCAGGTGATTTACTGTAATGCTGGTTCAGCCAAGGCCACATTTGTTGACTGTAAAAGGCTTTTCATGAGGCTGTCTGCTAAATGACTGCAATGTACCATTCCTTATATACCGTAATATAAATATCCACATGATCGAAGCACCGCAGCAGAGCATTATATTTTACAGCGAATGCTTCAGAAAACGTGAACTCCTTCATAGGCGACTCTTACGTCCGCCCGCACACACAGCTGGCTGTTTAAACCTGTCTGAAAACAGACTATAATATATCTTTGTCTATAAAACAAATAATCTGAGATGCATGCGATTGAACAAGTCACAGGAAGCATGCTCTCCTTTTGTGCCTCCTACTTAAAAATGTACTAGCCTAATCCGTAACCCTACAAATACATGTATTAATATATTGTCAAAACACATAGGCCTATTCAATAGCCTAGAAGAAACAAAGAAACGGAAATAAAAGGGATTTTAACCTGGTTATAATTCATTTTCTTTCAATTTATTAATAATAAAACAAGGCAACAGTAAACATGTCGTCCCCCACAAATTATGTAGCGCCCCCTTGGGCCAATTGAGATATCGTTGACATACAAATTTCAGTTATCGTGTGTGACCACAGATTATCCATTATATTGTTGAACATACTCAAGTGGCCACTCGAACAATGAAAATAAATGTCTTAAAAATGGTAGGCAGTTAGCCTGAGTACCAGTCTCTATAGATAATCCACCCCCTGTAGGCCTACTCCATGTCATGTGCCAAAAAAATAAACCACCTGCTGGAGAAGACAGATTTTAGGCCCGGGGTTTATCCCTCTTGCTTTGCGTCTTCATCTCTGGTGTGACTCACACATTTCAGTTAATAACTATAGCTCCCACCTTGGACCTATCAGTGTAATTTTATAAATGCAGGATCTTTACGGGCAAGATTAATCATTCCCCCAAGTTCCGTCAAAATTGGGCCAGTGCTTTCCGAGATATCACGTGTGACTAACATACGAATGGACGGACGGATGGAGACAGATCCTGCAGTCCCCTCCCCTGCAGTCCCCTCCCCTGCAGTCCCCGCCCCAATTTCATCGTGGGGGACAACTCGGCATACAATATTTCCTTGAAAAGGAAATCAAACATGTTGGATAGGAACTGCCTTTATTAGAGATTCTGCACAGCGGCTTGTTCTAGCCGCTCCACTAGAGCAGCA
Source organism: Oncorhynchus kisutch (assembly GCF_002021735.2). Lineage (NCBI taxonomy): Eukaryota > Metazoa > Chordata > Actinopteri > Salmoniformes > Salmonidae > Oncorhynchus > Oncorhynchus kisutch. The sequence goes on from NC_034184.2 coordinate 24,781,620, forward strand.
ATCATCAACTAGATTCAGCCACGGGCCGATTTTTACTATAATATAATATTTGACAAAAACATGATAATTTCAAACCTTGCTTACATTTGTGTACAATCAAATCAAATCCAATTTATTTACATAGCCCTTCTTACATTAGCTGATATATCAAAGTGCTGTACAGAAACCCAGCCTAAAACCCCAAGCAGCAAGCAGTGCAGGTGTAGAAGCACATTTCTCTCTATTATGCCTGGGAATACTTGGGAATAGATTTCCAAAATTAAAATAAATGGTGTTTTTACAGTCTTTGATGTCCAACAATGAACATAAAAACATAAAAAAATAAGTGTTAACAGATTTTGGATCAGAAAAATGGGGAAATAAAACCACCCACAGGTGATTGGCACCAATATGTGCAGTCTGACTGTAGATAGGCTACCATGGGAATGTTTTCGATATTAAAAAAAGACTGCACAGGTAGGAAAGTGTCCAGATAACTGTGTGCTGATTGACCGGCAGGCTTGGTGTGAAGGTTCTGAAAGATTGATTTCTAATCAATCATCTGAATAATTTAAGAGTCCTAATCAACACCTGATGGGCCATCACCGGATCAATTGAGCCGTGTACACATTGGCAGTTTGAAGTGAGTCAAATCCATTTTTTTTGCATATACAATTCCAATCTCATATTTTTCCTGCAGTCTGAACAGTCAAGAAGTACATGGAATCAGATTTTTTAAGCCACATTTCAAACCACTTTAGATGGTTTGTAGTCAGATACAAATTGGATTCCTAGCCATGTGTCTGAATCTTTAAAGTGGTTTTTAGACTGTTATTTGGCATAACAGTCTAAAAGGCAGGTAGCCTATAGGCAGGTAGCCTATAGTGTTGGGCCAATAACTGAAAGGTTGCTAGATCAAATCCCTGAGCTGGGATCAGGCCATCATTGTAAGTAGAAATGTGTTCTTAACAGACTTGCCTAGTTAAATAAAATAATTAAATGTCTTGTTGCTTGCTAACTACTCTGTTGACAGTTTGACAAGAATATGTAGTAGCTAATTAACTTGTTTGTTAGTTATTTACAAACAAATTAGTGAATGTGCTAGAAAGCTAAACAGCTAGTTGACTGCCTTGGCTAGCTAAAAATGACTTGTTTTGAAAGTTGGATCATCTTATCATTTGAGGCTTTAAAAGTGTTCTTACACTATGATTTTAAACATTCAATGGAACTGGGAAACATATGGAATTGTTTTAAGGTGGTCACACCATGGATCATTTTGCTACTACTGCAGCCCATATAAATGCATTGATAGTGAGGTCTCTTCAGAATCTCCAAGTCCAGAACAGACTGGGAGGAGCACAGTACTACACAGAGCCATGGCAACATGGAACTCTATTCCACACCAGGTAACTGATGCAAGCAGTAAAATCAGATTTAAAAACCAGATAGAAATACACCTTATAACAGGGGGGACTGTGAAGAGACACACATACAGGCACAGACACACACTAACACATACAAATTATAGACTCGCACTCTACACACACGTACACATGGATTTTGAATTGTAGATATGTGGTAATAGAGTAGAAGCATACAACAATTGTGTTGTGAAAAGTGTTATGAAATGTAATGTCATATAATATTTTTAATTGCCTTAATTTTGCTGGACCCCAGGAAGAGTAGCTGCTGCATTGGCAGCAATTAATGGGTATCCTTAATTAATACGAATACAAATTGAAAACACATTCATAGTTGGTAAAACAAAATGGTAAAAAAATAAATCATAAGGAATCAGGTTATGAAGTGTCTATCCTACATATAGGAGATATAAGAAAGTTCAGGATTTTTTGTTGTTGTTGGGGGGGACACACACATTGAACTCTTTAACAACTTTTTGTTGGCACAAAACTATCTCCATACTTCCGTTATTTGTACGGGCTACCTTTAGACGAGTCCCGTGACACTTGTAGGGGAAAAATGGATAATACCTTTGTCTTCATGAGAGTCTCCCCTTTCCAGAGTGGGTTCATATTATACAGAACAAAAATATAAATGCAACATTTAAAGTGTTGGTCCCATGTTTCATGAGTTAAAATAAAAAATCCCAAACGTTGTCCATACGCACAAAATGCTTATTTCTCCAATTTCTTTGCACAAGTTTGTTTACATCCCTGTTAGCGAGCATTTCTCCATTGCCAAGATAATCCATCCAACTGACAGGTGTGGAATACCAAGAAACTGATTAAACAGCATGATCATTACACAGGTGCAAGTTGTGCCGGGGACAATAAAACGGCACTCTAAAATGTGCAGTTTTGTCACACAACACAATGCCACAGATGTCATCCTGGAAGCTGAAAATGTCCAAGTTCTTCCATGGCGTACATGCTCACCAGATATGTCACCCATTGAGCATGTTTGGGATGCTCTGGATCGACGTGTAGGAAACCCGTGTTCCAGTTCCCACCAATATCCAGCAACCTCTCACAGCCATTGAAGAGAAGTGGGACAACATTCCACAGACCACAATCAACAGCCTGAACAACTCTATGCGAAAGGAGATGTGTCGCACAGCACTATGATGTCAATTAATAAATGGTAATCAAAACGATAAGAAAGCTCATAATTGTGCATGTGACTTGATGGTGAGAGCACAGTAATAGATTGACATGCAATCCCTTTAATTATAAGCTATTGTTACTTGGTGTCTCTAAGATCACGATCACATTTACATTTACATTCGTCATTTAGCAGATGCCCTTTCCATTTCTATAAAAATAGCCTATTCTTTTTTACCAATGTCAGCCTTTTACCAGATCCGAATATTTTCGCATAAACTGTATAACTGATACAACTTCTGTAGGCTATACATACAATATTCTGCCCATATGAGCAAATGTAATTTTGGCCCAAAAACAGCCGTACATGATTTAAATCTGTAATATGTAACTTTTTGGGTGACACAAACCAATTTTAGGAAGCAGGAAATGATTTCTGTGTAGTGCATAGTTAATGAAAAGCAGCAAACATACAGTTCATTCGGAAAGTATTTAGACAACTTAACTTTTTCCACATTTAGTTATGTTACAGCCTTATTCTAAAATGGATTAAATAAATATAAAATCCTCCCCAATCTACACAGAATACCCCATAATAACCAATCGAAAACATGTTTTTTGACATTTCTGCAAATGTATTACAAATAAAACATAAAATACCTTATTTACATAAGCGTTCAGGTCCTTTACTATGAGACGAAGTGATGAATCACGCTTCACTGGTAGTCTGACAGATTATTCTGGGTTTGGCGAATGCCAGGAGAACACTAACTGCCCAAATGCATTGTGCAAACTGTAACGTTTGGTGGAGGACGAATTATGGTCTGGGGCTGTTTTTCTTTGTTCAGGTTAGGCCCCTTAGCTCCAATGAAGGGAAATCTTAATACTACATCATACAATGACATTCTGGACAATTATGTGCTTCCAACTTCGTGGCAACAGTTTGGGGAAGACCCTTTCCTGTTTCAGCATGATCCCCGTGGACAAAGCGATATCCATACAGAAATGATTTGTCGATTTTGTTGTGGTAGAAAAAGACTGGCCTGCACAGAGCCCTGACCTCAACCCCATCGGACACCTTTGGGATAAATTGGAATGCTGACTGCGAGCCAGGCCTAATCTCCCAACATCAGTTCCCAACTTCACTAATGCTCTTGTGGCTGAATGGAGCAAGTCCCTGCAGCAATGTTCCAGCATCTAGTGGAAAGCCTTTCCAGCAGAGTGGAGGCTGTTAAAGCAGCAAAGAGGGTCCAACTCCATATTACTGCCCATGATTTTGGAATGAGATGTATATACTGCATACTGTATGCAAGATACAAATAGGACAAGATATGTAACTTCAAAATACAGAAATCATCCCTATATGATGCTGCAAAATGCATCATAGGGGGATCATTTCTATATTTTGAAAGTTAAATATCTTGAAAACTTGAGTGATGACAAGAAAAACAATTTGGGACTATGTTAACAAGGGGACTAATGAAACAAATACCAAAATATCGTTTTTTGTGGAGTTTTCCTTTAAGTTCAGATGTTTAAGTTCAAGTGTCAAGATTAAATGCTGGAAGTGTTTGGCATAGGATTACAAAATATATATACCATATATATCTGTATATCCACTGCCTAAAATGTTTGGTATGTTGTGCTCTTAATTTTCTTATACTAACTAACTAACACACAGGCCTCAATATATTTGGCATTTGGTTTAGTAGGGTATAGTTATTTCACACTGTCATCAATGTTTTTACTAATATCTCTAATCACATACTCTGGTAGCACTTTACAATAACTCCACGTAGTAAAGCATTTATAATGGATCAGTAAATAGTTTATTCATCATTTATTAATCAATACTCCATAGATAATATGTTTAATATAGGTCCTTATGAACCATTTACTAATCATTAGTTCCGTTTTTTTCACGGCCTCATCTAAAGTGTCAGCTATTTATACTTTATAAATACTTACACAGTTTTCTGAGAAAATGTATTTTGTAAATAAATGTTTGTTGAATTTTTATTGTGCCATATAAAAGACTGTAAAAACACAGTTATTTTAATTTTGGAAAATCTGTTGATTATGCAATAAAGGACTACCATCAGTCAGGATGTGGCCCAGAAGTTAATTTACAGCATGCCAGGGCGGATTGCAGAGGTCTAAGTCACTTTGAGGGCAGTATGACTGTCAGTGCCAAGCATGCTGGTGCCAGTATATAGGAAATGATCAGCCTCCTGGGCCATTCACGCAGAGTGTATGCATTTTACCAAGAATGGTGAGACAAACAAAAAACATCCAGTCAGTGAAAACAGCTACTTGCTGAGAGGTTGAAGGAGATGAATCATGCAAGCTAACAGGTGGGCTACAAACAGGCAAATAGCGGATCAGTACGACAGTGGTTTGCAGTACGGCATCTTATTTGTGTGGATCACTAGTGTTTAACATGATTTTGGAATGACTACCTCATCTCTGTACCCCACACATACAATTATCTGTACGGTCCCTCGGTCGAGCAGTGAATTTCAAACACAGATTCAACCACAAAGACCAGGGAGGTTTTTCAGTGCATTGCAATGAAGGGCACCTATTGGTAGATCGTAAAAAAAAAGCAGACATTGAATATACCTTTGACCATGGTGAAGTTATTAATTACACCCAGTCACTACAAATATACAGGCGTTCTTCCTAAATCAGTTGCCGGAGAGGAAGAAAACCACTCAGGGATTTCACCATGATGTAAATAGTGACTTTAACCTCTCTGGTATCAGCGTCCCACCTCGACAACAGCAAGTGAAATTGTAGGGCGCCAAATTCAAAACAACAGAAATCCCATAATTAAAATTCCTCAAACATACAAGTATTATACACCATTTTAAAGATAAACCTCTTGTTAATCCAACCACAGTGTCCGACTTCAAAAAGGCTTTACGGCGAAAACACACCATGCGATTATGTTAGGTCAGCGCCTAGTCACAGAAAACAATACAGCCATTTTGCAGCCAAGGAGAGGGCTCACAAAATTCAGAAATAGCGATTAAATTTATCACTAACCTTTGATGATCTTCATCAGATGGCACTCACAGGACTTCATGTTACACAATAAATGTGTGTTTTGTTCGATAAAGTTAATCTTTATGTCAAAAAACCTAAGTTGAAATTGATGCGTTATGTTCGGTAATCATTGTCTCAAACAAACATCCGGTGAAATTTCAGAGAGCCACATCAAATTACAGAAATACTCATCATAAACATTGGTGAAAGATACAAGTGTTAGGATTACATAGGATTAAAAATAAACGTCTTGTTAATCCAGCCGCTGTGTCATATTTCAAAAAGGCTTTACGGCGAAAGCACACCATGCGATTATATTAGGTCAGCGCCTAGCCACAGAAAACCATACAGCCATTTTCCAACAAAGGAGAGGTGTCATAAAAGTCAGAAATAGCGTTAAAATGAATCACTTACCTTTGATGATCTTCATCTGGTGGTACTCCCAGGTCTCCATGTTAGACAATAAATGTTAGTTTTGTTCAATAATGTCCCTCTTTATGTCCAAAAACCTCCGTTTTGTTGGTGCGTTTACTTCAGTAATCCAAAGGCACAAAGAGTGATCTCAACATCCAGACGAAAAGGTACATTTCTTTACATGTATAACCTTTAAATGCTTCCAGTGCTTTCCACCACAGACTATTTTAACTTTTACTGGGCCTCTAAAGGTAGTAACTCTAAACGTAATGGGATAGTTCAGCAACATAATGTGTTCAGATATTTGTTTCCTTATGTTGTAAGCAGTCTACGGACTGCTCTTAATCTCTCAGCATAAACCGAAGAATCTGTCGCGGCAGAATGGAAGGTGTAGGATAACTAGCAGGAGTAGTTCCAGTGTTTGGGTTTTCACCACTGACTATTTGGACTTACCAGGATTGGGCGAAGGCAGTGCTTAAACTTCAGCTGAGAGTATATTTTGCGAGGGTGTAGACTTCGCAAACCGTAAATTCCAATTTCTAACACATGGACCTAGAACCTAGTCACACATCTGACCAAATTACAATATTTTAATTTGCTGCCAAAGGAGGGTCAACCAGTTATTAGATCCAAGGGTTAACATACTTTTCCCACCCTGCACTGTGAATGTTTACACGGTTTGTTCAATAAAGACATGAAAACATATAATTAGTTGAAGCATACTATGTTTTTCTATTGTTGTGACTTAGATGAAGATCAGATCAAATTTTATGACCAATTTAGGCAGAAATCTAGATAATTACAAAGGGTTCACATACATAGGAAAAACTTGCCACTGTAAGTCCTAGATGGCAGAAAGCTTGGCCCCAGTGATGTACTGGGCTGTATGCACTACCCTCTGTAGCGTCTTACAGTGGGATGCTGAGCAGTTTCCATACCAGGCGGTGATGCAACCGGTCAGGATGCTCTCGATGGTGCAGCTGTAGACATTTTTAAGAATATGGGCACCCATGCCAAATCTATTCAGTCTCATTTCAGTCTCTCTTTTCAATCTCATGGGGGGGGGGGAGGCATTGGAGTGCCCTCTTCACAACTTTCTTGGTCTGTTTGCACAATGATAGTTTGTTGGTGATGTGGACACCAAGGAACTTCAAACTCTTGAATCGCTCTACTACAGCCCCATTGATGTGAGTGGGGGCGTGTTCAGCCCTCCTTTTCCTGTAGTCCATAATCATCTCCTTTGTCTTGCTCACATTGAGGGTGAGGTTGTAGTCTCTGGGACTAAGTACGCACCCCTGATGTTGAGGATCACCGTAGCAGATGTGTTGTTGCCTATCCTTTTGTCCAGGTGGGAAAGGGCAGTGTGGAATGCGGATGAGATTGCGTCATCTGTGGATCTGTTGGGATGGTATGCTAATTGGAGTGGGTCTATTGTTTCCCAGATGATCGTGTTGATGTTAGCCATGACCAGCCTTTCAAAGCACTTCATGGCTACCGAGATGAGTGCTTCGGGGCGGTAGTTATTTAGACAGGTTACCTTCGCTTTCTTGGGCACAGGGACTATGGTGGTCTGAGTGAAACATGTAGGTATTACAGACTCGGTCAGGGAGAGGTTGAAAATGTCAGTGAAGACATTTGCCAGTTGGTCCGCGTATGCTCTGAGTACACATCCTGGTAATACGGCCTTGTGAATGTTGACCTGTTTAAAGGTCTTGCTCACGTCGGCTATGGAGAGCGTGATCACACAGTCGTCCGGAACAGTTGGAGCTCTCATGAATGCTAAACACTGTACATGTTGTTAATAAATGTGTGAAAAACTAGGTTACTAGTTGTTAGAGTAATGATTAATAAATAGTGAATAAATGATTTACTAATCCATTATAAATGCTTTATTGAGTGAAGTTATTACAAAGTGCTACCCATACTTTTTTGTTCTGGGATCTGTTTAGAATAGATTGTCCTTTGGGATTCTGATCCTATCATCGTCACCCATCACAATTGCATGGTTGCAGGCACTGCTTTCTGCAACCATGCAGTTTTACTGCTCTTCCAGAAGGCCAGCTCAGTTTGCCAGTTGTGCCTCCTGTTCATAGCTGTACGGAGGCAAAACAACAATGGCACAAATCAACTAAGTGTTTTAATGATACATTTTAGGTGCATTTACAATGTCTAGATTTACCCACAGTAGCTTAACACTCACATTCATTGATTAGTGTTTACTGTTAGTGGTCCACATTCAGTGTTTACAAAACAGTACTTTCCTAATCTGTGATTGGTTCTCTTTCTCAGAGGTTGCAAACATAGTTCTGTATTTGTCTTACAGCAGTGGTTCCCGACTCCAGTCCTCGAGTACACCCAAAAGCACGCATTTTTGTGGTAGCCCAGGACAACCATTCCTGATTCAACTCATTGAGGGCCTGATGATTCGTTGACAAGTTGAATCAGGTGTGCTTGTCCGGGGCTACAATAAAAATGTGTACTGTTGCGAGTACTCGAGGACCGTGAGTTGGGAACCACTGTCTTACATGGCGTGAAACCTGGGCCCATCAGCAAGATGTTTATATCCAAGCCTACACCAAACCACATGGCAGAAGGAAAAGTGAGGTAAGCTATAAAGTTACTGTATTTTATTGTTTAAGATCTCATAATTGATATGGAAGTACACTCTACAAAGGAATGGTTGGACTGTTGCTGGATCTCTCTGTGCTGAAGGTGGAAGAGACTTACAGGGATTTCCAAATGCTAGACAAACCGCTGGTTACCACCATGTATAACAGTCATGGAGTGCAGAGGCCTAGTGGGAATGGCTGGCTAGAGCCCATACAGTCTTTTGACTGTGTGTGTGAGTGTGTGTGTGTGTGTGTGCGTGTGTGTGTGTGTGTGCGTGTGTGTGTGTGTGTGTGTGTGTGTGTGTGTGTGTGTGTGTGTGTGTGTGTGTGTGTGTGTGTGTGTGTGTGTGTGTGTGTGTGTGTGTGTGTGTGTGTGTGTGTGTGTGTGTGTGTGTGTGTGTGTGTGTGTGTGCGTGCGTGCGTGTGTGCGTGCGTGCGTGCTATGTGTAGAGAACACAAAATGTAAAATTACTAAAATACTGGGCTACGATACTCTTAATCAGGATTGTTTTGCTCTAGGATGATTAATGAGACTGGAAGCAAACTTTTAAAATAGAAAAACTTAAGGCGGCATATTTGATCACAACTGGTAAATGGTAATCAACTGATAATCAAGGTTTAAAATAGCATGTCAATGCCAGTATCACAAATAATTCAAGTATCAAATTGGGATGTAAATATTAATATCACATATAAATGAATCGATATAAATTATGAGAAGTCAGATTTCGCTCCATTTCCCTCTACGCTGAAGAAAACGGTATCTTCACACCTCCTTGACCCATTTCTTGACAAGAGCAGGCATTCCACAGTGAAGAGCTGGTGGATGCTTCCTGCAGTAGCTAGGGGAATATTGGTGTCAAACAACTTGTTCTCCTTCACCCTCTGAATCACACCCTACACGTGGTCTCTTGTGTCTGATGAATTTCTTCTGTTAGCATTTGGCTCTGTTTTGAGTGAAATGGGGGATGTTAAATCTTCTTTGGTACAAGGTCATCGACGAGGAACCCCTTGTCGGGCATTACTGCCATGTCCTCTGTGAGAAGCTGTTGGATGCCTGACTGAAATGTCTTTATCACTGATGGAGCCTGTGTACAGCAGGACACAAAGGTGATCAGTCCATGAGGAGCTATTCCCACTAATTCCTTCATTGTGCAGTGGGATTTGTAGTTGGAGAACATCTTATTCTGCAGCAGAAGAGAGGATGGTGTCTGACACATAAACTCGGTGCAGTCAACAATGACCTGCATGTCGGGGGAAAGCTTTTAAATTCCTCCAGCAAGTTGGCCTTTATTTTCTCTTGTAACATCAAGATGGTCCCTTCTCTGAGCAGTGTGTACAGGAAGTTGGCCCACGTGATCATGATCCTATGTCCTTCAACCCCAGAGGTAGATATGCAAGGAAAAGGAATATCTCATCCTCTGGCTGCAACGCCTGTCTCTGTAAACAAAAGCAACAACCCCCCCCCCCCTTTTGCCCTCAGAACAGTCTCAATTTGTCAGGGGGCAAGGACTCTGCAAGGTGTCAAAAGCTTTCCACAGGGATGCTGGCCCATGTTGACTCCAATGCTTCCCACAGTTATGTCAAGCTGGCTCGATGTCCTTTAGGTGGTGGGCCATTCTTAATACACATGGTAAACTGTTGAGTGTGAAAAACCCAGCAGCATTGCCGTTCTTGACACAAACCAGTGTGCCTGGCACTTACTACCATGCCCTGTTCAAAGATACTTAAATATTTTGTTTGCCCATTCACCCCCTCAATGGCACACATGCACAATTCATGTGTCAATTGTCTCAAGCCTTAAAAATCTTTCTTTAACCTGTCTCCTCCCCTTCATCTCCACTGATTGAAATGGATGTAACAGGTGACATCAATAAGGGATCATAGCTTACACCTGGACTCACCTGGTCAGTCTATGTCATGGAAAGAGCATGTTTTGTACACTCAGTGTATACAGTTTCTACACACTATACCCGTATGAGAAGGACCAGAGAAAAATTGCAAGCTAGTACAGGCTAAAATGGTTAAATGGTTAAAATGGTTCAAACAGGAAGTAGTTTGCTGGAAGCAGATTGCCATGACATTTATTACCAGTTAGTTGTTTTATGACACTTGTAAGTAACCTATTGGTTTTGCTGTCCTTCGTGGATTGTTGGACACACCTATCCCCCTAACCCCGCCTCCACGTCAATAGAGTACCAAAACTTGGTGGAGAGAAAAGATGACGTGAAAAAGGTGGAAAGACATTGTCAAGGACAAGAACCAAGAGTGAAAATGAGTTATTTGACCAACGGAACTAAGATTGGATGCAAACATCAACTGAATACTTTGAAAATCATTTTCAATATGTTTGAATTGTTCATACAATTCAATATTTTTAATTTACATATTTTTTTCTTTACATGTTTCAACATGCATTACTTCACTTTTCCTTAAAATATTTTATTTACATTCATTTTTTATTTTGGGCCAATTCTTTTGAACTGAAATTAGCTCCAAACATCTGGTGCAGACACACATCCTCTCCATACCACCTGGCAGGAGTGATCTGTCAGGTGTGATGTAATCCAGAAGTGTGCAGAGCCTGAGACACCAAGCCCTGAGAGGGTAGAGAGGAGGAACTGATGATTCATGGTGTCGAAGGCAGCAGATCGTTCTAGGAGGAACAGAGGAGAGAGTCAACTTTTGCAGAGCTTAAAGCCTCTGTGACACAGAGGAGAGCGGTCACAGATGAGTGAGCTGCTTGAAACCTGACTGGTTAGGGTCAACAAGATTGTTCTGAGAGAGATAATGAGAGAGTTGGTCATAGACAGCACGCTCAAATGTTTTGGAAAGAAAAGAAAGAAAGGATACTGGTCAGCCAGTAGTTAAGGATGAGTTGATGAGGGAAGTGATGAATGGGAGAAGGTCTCCAGATGTTGGTTTCCTCCATTTCCGCACAGCTGCCCGACAACCCTGTTCTGTGAGCACGCAGTGTTATATTTGAAAAGAACCAAACAAACACGTTGTCGGTTGAGGTTGACGTTTATCTAAACAAGTAGCATCTTACATACAACGGAAATAGAAAAACCAAATCACCTAGTGATTTCCGATAAAAACATATTAACAAAACAGACCGCACAATTGATGATACAAATCATAGATGCTATACTAAACAATCAGTGCTGAACACAACACAACACAGTGAGTCACTCAGCCAGGGAGCGGGTGGGGAGGGCCGAGCTGTCCTGGAGGAAAGGGAACAGTGAGAGTCAAAGGACGCGAAAAGGGAGGCTAGTAGTGTCGAAGAGGCAGAGTCAAGAGACAGAAGAGAGAAGGATTTAGCAAAAGGGAGAGATTATAGGATTAAAGAGGCGAGAGTAGTGGGAGAGAGAGAGCGGAGATTGCGATGGCGCATGACCATCTGGGTAGGGGTTGAGTGTGTAGGTTTGGAGGAGAGATGGAGAAAAAAGAAGCAAAGCAGTGATCAGAGACATGGAGGGGGGTTGCAGTGAGATTAGTATAGGAACAGCCTCTAGTAAAGATGAGGTCAAGTGTATTACCTGCCTTGTGAGTGGGAGGGGACTGAGGAAGGATGAGGTCAAAAGAGGAAAGGAGTGGAAAGAAAGAGTGTCAGGGGGTTGAAGTCACCCAGTACAATGAATGGTGATCCATCACTGGGAAATGAGCTTATCGTGGATTCAAGCTCATTGAGAATCTCTCCAAGGGCACCTGGTGAGCAATAGATAACAACAATGTTAAGCTTGAGTGGATGAGTGACAGTGTGTCATTCAAATAAGGAGGGAAAAATAGAACAATCTTCACTTAGAAGAAATAAGTAGCCCTGTGCCACCACTGCAACAACCGGATACTCTTGGATTATGAGAGAACACATAGTCAGATGAGGAGAAAGCAGCTGCAGTAGCAGTGTTAACTGGGGTAATCCATGTCTCTGTCAGGGCCATAAAGTGCAAGGACTGATTGGCAGTTCTAAATGCTGCCGGAAACTAGAAATTCAACATGGGTTGTGCGAGCAGGGTACACTAAATTAGAAGGGTTGCAAGCAAAGGTGTGGGGAGCTTCTGTAAAACCTTCAGCGAGAGGAGCAAACAGGGATAGGAAGACATTTACTTGACAAAGCTACAAAGGAGCAAAATGAGGCCATCAGAAGTTAAGATACTCAAGTGAGAGAGTGGTCTGAAGTCTTTCTCGAACAACTCCGCAGAATGTCTCTGTTTCAGCGACAGTCTCCATTTTGGCGCTTACAGCTGCCGCTGAATAAACAGGGGAGACTGAAGTCCTAACACGTATTGTGGATTGCCTGAGGTGGTGAAGAGGTGAAGAGAACACCACCTACAACACAACACACCTACGAATTAGCAAGACGTTTACACAAATAGGCCTGAAACTAAGTCCACAGCAATAGTCACAAGTACTGAGCAATCTGACAGTTCAAACAGCAATGATTAAGTAGGCTAGTAGGTAGAAGATCCCTCTCAATGTGTTCTCCAACTCATAAAACACTTTAGAAATAGGCTCAGTGCCGTTATCTTGCAAGGTGAGGTACGTTTTTGAAAAAGGGGTGTCATGAATTGTGACCCCTACATGTGACCCCTACATTCTTGAGTAAAACATTTATTACTTGTTAATAAACAAAATATCTTTCTCTGAGCAATTGTTTTAGTATAATACTCCAATTTTTTGGAGCTCATTATTTGAATCATTTTTTTCTCCTCTTTATCAAGGGTGTCAATAATTTCAGACCCCCAGTGTATATTGTATGCATGCCAGTTAAATAAAATAAATTCAAATAACACCCTTGCCTTTCTGCTAAATAACTAAAATGTAAATGTGGTAGCAGGTGAATTTATGAGTGGCCCTAGTGAGTATCAAACTTATGACCCTAGCTTTGCAAGCGCCATGCTCTATAAACTGAGCCACACAGGACTAGGTAGGTGTCTTTACCACACCACATTCTCCACATTCACCCCACCTCTGTCCCCCAGCCTGTCACTCCATCTCTTTCTCTTTAGCGGGATAATCAGCTCAGCTGTGTTCCAAGTTCCAACCAGGTAATTCCTGCCTGCTAGGGAGTATTCCCAATGGGCCTTGGTCAAAAGTAATGCACTACATAGGAATATGATACCATTTAGGACACAACCTAACGCCAACAGTCATACAGGTAGGTTTCATTAAATTATCACAACAAATTACCTGACCACCATCCCAATCCCTCAGCCCACCTCAGTCTGTCTCTCCATCTCTGTCTCATCAGAAATGTTCCAACCAGGTAATTCCCTCTGGAGTTTGTGTGTGAGTGTGGCCGTGCAACCAGAGCCAGTCGGCGCTCAGTCGCTGCGGAAATGCATTTTTTTGTTTAATTTCAGGGTTATTGATCGAAAGGCGCTTTATGGCTGTATGACATCCATAATCACAACAACACTATGACAGGAGTGATAAATAACAGGAGGGAGGGAGGGAGGGAGGGAGGGAGGGAGGGAGGGAGGGAGGGAGGGAGGGAGGGAGGGAGGGAGGGAGGGAGGGAGGGAGGGCCCAGTTCCATCTCTTACAGTTCTCTGTATTAATTACTGTACGCACGCACATATGCACACACACACACACACACACATGCATGCGGTTACACACACGTCCAGACACACACACACACACACACACAAACACACCGACACACACCGACACACACACACACACACACACACACACACACACACACACACACACACACACACACACACACACACACACACACACACACACACACACACACACACACACACACACACACACACACACACACACACAAACCAAATCACCATCACCACAATCATCTAATTGATCTCACTTCAATAACCATAAATTACTTTTTATTTTCCCAACGCAGCTGAAATCTGTTTGTTTAAGCTGGTGTTTAAAGGATTGGACCCGCTAGGTCACAGTAATTAGAAAAGGCTACTGTAGTTGATGTAATTATGACGATTAGCAGAGCAGAGTTACTGCTGGCCTGCTAGCTTGCAGAGCAATTGACGTTTTATTCAATACTTTCATAATACATTTTATGTTACTGGTCATTATTGAGCATAGAAATTGAAGTAGAGAAGCATGATAAGGTATCTATTTTAACAGTCATGTGCAAGAAGATGGTCTTGTCCAAAACAGATTTATCACCTTTGTGTAGTTAGTTGAAGTCTGTCCAAGGCTTTTTAAACTATGTGGCTCCCCAAGGCCAAAATAAATAGATTCAACCTTTATGGTCCATTCTATGATAGATATAGAGGGCCCTGGATAATAATATTAATAAATACAATTTACAGCCTAGTAGCATGACATCATATTGAGTCTGACATTTGATACATGGACATGTTTGCTCTATTTGAGTCGTTTTATTGGGTATTTGTGGAGATATTCAAAGCCACATAGCTGGATTGGAGTGTATGGTATTTTGTTTTCCACAGTGAGTGTAAACACTACCCTGGGGTTACTGTACCCTGGGGTTACTGTGGGCACTGGGCAGTCAAGAAACAACACACACAGAGACATGCACACACTCATGCAAGCACACACACTTTGGCTCAAAGCCTGACGAAGACCCATAGCGGTCATAGAATAGTGGCCAGTCACCCAACCCTTGTCTCACACCCTCCTACCCACTCTCTTGAACTGGAGAGGGCACCATACGTTTTTCATCAGCCAAGACTACAGTAGAGAAGAATATACAGGAGGAGGGTTGAGGAAGGTGAGGAGGGGTGAGGGCTGCCGCTAATAAAATGTCTCAAGTCAAAAGGGTGATACTGACGCAGGGTTAATAAGGCTTTGCACACACTTTTATTTGTGAGGGGAAGGAGAGGTCTGTGTTGCATTGGAGAGGTCTACCCTGGCACACACACCCTGACACACACACCCTGGCACACACACCTTGACACACACACCCTGACAAACACATCCTGACACACATCCTGACACACACACCCTGACACACACATCCTGACACACACATCCTGACACACACACCCTGGCACACACACCTTGACACACACATCCTGACACACATCCTGACACACATATCCTGACACACACATCCTGACACACATCCTGACACACACATCCCGGCACACACATCCTTGCACACACATCCCGGCACACACATCCCAGCACACACATCCCGGCACAAACATCCCGGCACACACATCCTGACACACAAATCCCGGCACACACACCCTGACACACACATCCCGGCACACACATCCTGACACACACATCCTGGCACACACATCCTGCCACACACACCCTGACACACACATCCTGACACACACACATACACACACATCCTGGTACACACACATACACACACAAACATACACATGCATGCTCGCATTTCAGATTTGACATTTTATTATTTATAGTTTTACTGCACTGTGGGAGGAGAGCTTGCAGGTAAGTATTTCACTGCACATTTACACCTGCCGTAAAGGAGAGAGAACTAGAGAGAGAACAGTCGAGATAGAAAATGAAAAAGAAAGGTGATTTTGGTGATTTTGGTGAAAGATGACTTTAAACTAGAGTTACTCCCCAAAATAATGAGATTGTAACCTTCACATCAAGCTGAGACACTGGAAGGTACAGTGCTATACAACTATTGTGCTGTATCATGTTTCTTATATCAATGAGGAAACTAGGAGGACACGATGGAGTGAACTAGCCACTGCACATGGATACAGAATGAACCCACCGTGAGCCGTGACAACAGAAACTGTTTGCTTGTCCCAGCTTCGGATGACTACAATACAATCATCACTCTCTGTGTAATTTAGAAAGATACTGCATAGCTGTTCACACCAGTGCTTCACACGTTTCATAGTTATTTGTATGTAAGACTATCCTCAATGTACATTCTCTTTGAATGTGTCCCAAAGGGCATCCAATTTCCTACATTGTGCACCTGGTCAAAAGTATATAGGGAATAGGGTGCCATTTGGGGCGCATCCTTCCTCATTATTAGGCAGGAGACCCTTGACCTAATCTTGGACAAGACCTGTTAAAGACAGGCAGCCTCTCCTTATCTCCATGCCCTTGCAGTGAGAGCCTGATTACGTCCCAAACTGCACCCTATTCCCTATATAGTACTTTTGACTAGGGTATATACATTTGACTAGGGCCCATAGGGCTATGGTCAATAGTAGTGCTCTATGTAGAGAATAGGGTGTCATTTGGGATGGAGACCCTATTGATATGCCACCTCGGCTATATCTTCATGCCAAGATGCTTCCAATTATGCGCGTCATTGGAGTGAGGCGGGCCGACGAGCGTTTCTGTTAAAAACCGTCCCGTAGTTCTAATTCGATCTCGCTGCTTTTCTGCTTTTACCTAAAGGGATGAAGAGAGTGTGAGAGGGGGGGGGGGGGGGGAGCGGGATAGTCTTCTAAAACCCTTCCCTAGGCCACATAGAGACTTGGGTCTCGTTTCAATCAATTGTGGACTCTTTTGGCATAGAGGAACTATGTCACTGCCTATGTCGATGGGGGGAGGGGGGATCCCGGGACTCTCCCAACAAATCACGAGGCAGACATGACAAAACGACGCAATTGAAAACCAAAGTGTGCAGGAAAAACCTTTTCAATGGTTTCAGTTAAAGTAGTTGATGCAAACTAGCCACTTGTGAAATGCACTCATCTTCATCTTGCTAGCTACTATTTTGCATTTTATTCAAACGGATACACTAGTGATGTAGGCAGTGGTGGAAGGAGGAGGGAGATGGAGATGGGAGGAGAGAGAGAGAGACAAAGGGAGGAAGGAGGAGGGAGATGGAGATGGGAGGAGAGAGAGAGAGAGACAAAGGGAGGAAGGAGGAGGGAGATGGAGATGGGAGGAGAGAGAGAGACAAAGGAAGGAAGGAGGAGGGAGATGGAGATGGGAGGAGAGAGAGAGAGACAAAGGGAGGAAGGAGGAGGGAGATGGAGATGGGAGGAGAGAGAGAGAGACAAAGGGAGGAAGGAGGAGGGAGATGGAGATGGGAGGAGAGAGAGAGAGACAAAGGGAGGAAGGAGGAGGGAGATGGAGATGGGAGGAGAGAGAGAGAGACAAAGGGAGGAAGGAGGAGGGAGATGGAGATGGGAGGAGAGAGAGAGAGACAGGGAGGAAGGAGGAGGGAGATGGAGATGGGAGGAGAGAGAGAGAGAGACAAAGGGAGGAAGGAGGAGGGAGATGGAGATGGGAGAGGAGAGAGAGAGACAAAGGGAGGAAGGAGGAGGGAGATGGAGATGGGAGGAGAGAGAGAGAGACAAAGGGAGGAAGGAGGAGGGAGATGGAGATGGGAGGAGAGAGAGAGAGACAAAGGGAGGAAGGAGGAGGGAGATGGAGATGGGAGGAGAGAGAGAGAGAGACAAAGGGAGGAAGGAGGAGGGAGATGGAGATGGGAGGAGAGAGAGAGAGACAAAGGGAGGAAGGAGGAGGGAGATGGAGATGGGAGGAGAGAGAGAGAGACAAAGGGAGGAAGGAGGAGGGAGATGGAGATGGGAGGAGAGAGAGAGAGACAAAGGGAGGAAGGAGGAGGGAGATATAGATGGAGGGAGAGAGAATATGATCATGCTGCTTTCAGATACAGGGATGGTATGGCTTCCACACATGAGGGGGCCTAGAATTCAGATTAGTAGAAAGGACAAAACCCCTCAGTGTCTGATTTCTTGGCCAGTACACCCAACATGGCGTAACAATGCAAATTGTTATAATAAACATAAATTATTGTGAACCCGAAGGCATTTTTCCACATTGTGTGGACAATAAAGGTTTTCTAATTCTAACTCTAAATTTATCAGCCATTCAAATGTGTACACCAAATATGGCCGCAAGTCTAGGTTCAAGAATTCAGAAATTATATCATTATTCTAGCCGCCAGTGTAACAACCAAGGAACATTGTTTTGATTAATTCTAATTCTGTGGTTCTGCACTTCACCACTTTACTTATTATCAATACTCTGGTAGTGGGCTAACTCTTAACTCAGCCTTGACGTATCATTGTGTTGCAGTGTGTAAGCTACTCTTTCCAGTGCCCCAGAGAGCACAGTTTAAACCATTTCGCACAAGGGACAACAGACTGAATAAAGATACTGTGACTCAGCTGCTGTAACTGGCTAAGTGGTGACATGGGCAACGAGGAAAATAATGGGCGATCGGAGACACTCCATCTTCAGGCCTCTTTTCCTTTCTTCTGTGGATGAGGTGGTAGCCTTAGTACAATTACGGATAACTTCTTGTAGTGAAATTAAATTCTACCTTTAGCCCTCAAATATCCCTCAAATGTTAAGAATGTATTTGTTCTTTCTTCCTTCTTTAATCTCTCCTAGTCGACCATTGAGCGCTCAACGTAGTTTCATAACCTACCAGGAGAGGGTGGCACTTCTCTAGTAATGTTCTGTGATTTTTCACATTTGTTTTATTTTCTAGTGTATACAGCAGAAAGTATGTGATATTCAGAAGACAGAATGCCATATAGGACTGGCATCATCCTGCCAGTATAGAACTGTGGTCATTGAAGAAAGTTACACTATAACCTAGTCTAAAAGCTTCTTGACAATTCTTCTTCATGATTTGAAGGTGAAGGCTAGGTGAGAACAATATGGGGATTGGGAATTGGAGAAGTAAGACATTTGAGAAATTGCTTTCGCCTGTCAAGTTTTTATTAATCAAGTGCAGGTGGAGAAGAGATAAAGCAGGAGGAAAAGAAACCGCATTAGATACTGAGATCTTTCATTTCTCTCTCCCTCACCCTAATTTCATTTCATCTTAATCTCACTCTGCCTCCTTTCTTTCTCTCTCTTCTCCCTCTGCAACCCTCTCTCCTTGCTCCAGCCTGTAATCAGGCTGGTTAGTGGTAGCCATTTGGAGTGGTATACAGAGAGGTATATATAGCAATAATTGTCAGGGAGTTGGGCTGAGACTGGCCATAGCATGTGTACTCTCACAGAGCTCACACACATGCACGCGGCGAGCATTCACGAACACAGATGTTTTATTGTCACATACATCACGTAGGTGCAGTAAAATATGTTGTTTTACAGGGTCAGTCATGGTAGCACGGTGCCCCTGGAGCAAATCACGGTTAAGTGCCTTGCTCAAGGGCACATCAAAAACACACACACACACAAATATTAAACATACTCTTCTGTCACACAAACTCTCTGGAGTCTAATCTACTGTACACTCCCACATGGTTATAAGAAAAATTTAAAATGAAGAATGATTTAATAACTATGTTTATTCAGATGAAAATTGAATACGTCCGGTCAAATGTGTTTTCCTCTCAAAATGATGGGAGAATTATGCAAATAGGATTTTAATTGAATTGAGTCCTTAGTCATTAGCATATAGGAGCCATTCTAGATGATGAGTATGATGTGTTAGTGTATGTGTGTCGCAATCAGGATGTCTGTCTCTCTGTTTATATGCAATATACTGACTTCACAAAACATTAAGAACAGCTTCCTAATATTCAGTTACACCAGCCTTAATTCATCGGGGCATGGACTTTACAAGGTGTCATCCACAGGGATGCTGGCCCATGTTGCCTCCAATGCTTCCCACAGTTGTGTCAAGTTGGTTGGATGTCCTTTGGGTGGGGGGACCATTCTTGATACACATTGGAAACTGTTGAGCGTGAAAAACCCAGCAGCCTTGCATTTCTTGACACACAAACCGGTGCACCTGGCACCTACTACCATACCCCGTTCAAAGGCACTTCAATATTTTGTCTTTCCCATTCACCCTCTGAAGGGCACACATACACAATCCATGTCTTAATTGTCTCAAGGCTTCAAAATCCTTCTTTAACCTGTCTCCTCCCCTTCATCTACACTGATCGAAGTGGATTTAACCCGTGACATCAATAAGGGATTGTACGTTTCACCTGCCTTCACCTGGTCAGTCTATGTCAAAGAAAGAGTTCCTAATGTTTTGTACACTCACTGTATACACAAATAACAACTTTAGACAGGACAGGGATGAGGATTCAAACACACACACATATGGAGATACCAAACCATGCACACGTGCACAAACATGCACGCACGCATACACACACACAAGTGTGACCGCGCATACATTTGTGCACGCGTGCACCCACACACGTGTCATCCATCTTCCACATGTCACTCCTGCCTTTATATGAGAGAAGCCTGCGCCAAATCATTAGCTGTGTGTTTGAACCAGTAATGTCCGGCTCAGTGGTTTGAGCTGTATAATGCTTTACATGCTGTGACAGTCAGAATGGCCTGGATGTCCTTCAGAGGGACAGGGGGTTGGCCAGGCAACAGCAGGCCACACAATATACAGATGTAGGATCTTCATTTGACCAGTTTCTCAGGACAGGAAAATGATCCTGCAGCAACAGGAAATGTGAATTCTTGTGTGGATTATAATGAATGGACATTCTTGTGGTTGATACATTTTTAGGTTAGTGCAAATCAAGTCTGACATTTTTAAGTGGAATTTACATACTTTAGAAGTCTATTTAAACCTCAAATAACATACAAGTTTGCATTCCCTTCTGCGCAGGGTGATTAACTTAAGATTCGACAACTCTAGGCCTAACCTGGGTGCTGGGAAGACAACCCACTGCACAACACCTCCCTAGTTGGTATTTTATTAGGATCCCCATTAGCTGTTGATAAAGCAGCAGCTACTCTTCCTGGGGTCCACACAAAACATGAAGCCAGGTTTTCTGTTCATTTGAGCAATAAGATGGAAGGGAGTTCCATGCAAAAAAGTCTCTGTATAATACTGTACACTTTTATTGAATTTGTTCTGGATTTGGAGACTGTGAAAAGACCCCTGGTGGCATGTCTGGTGGGATAATCGTGTGTGTCAGAGCAGTGTGTTATTTGACTTTTCAACACATTAACATTTCTTAGAAAAAGAAGAAGTGATGCAGTCAGTCTCTCCTCAACTCTTAGCCAAGAGAGACTGGAATGTATAGTCTTTATATTATCCCTCTGATTACAATGACGAGCAAGACGTGCCACTCTGTTCTGGGCCATCTGCAACTTAACTAGGTCTTTCTTTGCAGCACTTGTCCACATGACTGGACAATAATCAAGATAAGACAAAACTAGAGCCTGCAGGACTTGCTTTTTGGAGTGTGGTGTCAACAAAGCAGGGCATCTCTTTATTACGGCCAGACCTCACCCCATCATTACAGCCATTGAATCTATATGTTTTGACCATGATGGTTTACAATCTAAGGTAACACCAAGTAATTTAGCCTCATCAACAGCCAAACCATTCTTTACCAGATTCAGCTGAGATCTTGAGCTTAGGGAATGATTAGTACCAAATACAATGTTCTTAGTTTTAGAGATGTTCAGGACCAGTTTTACTGGCCACCCATTCCAAAACTGACTGCAACTCCTTGTTAAGGCTTTCAGTGATTTCATTAGTTGTGGTTGCTGACACGTATGTGGTTGAATCAGCAGCATACAGTGACACACAGGCTTTATTTAATGCTAGTGGCAGGTCACTCACAAAATAAAATACGGCCTAGAGAGCTGCCTTGCGGTACACCACACTCTACATGTATAACATTAGAGACGCTTCCATTAAAGAAAATCCTCTGAGTTCTATTAGATAGATAGCTCTGAATCCACAATATAGCAGAGGTTGAAAAGCCATAAAACATACTTTTTCTCAACAACAAGTTATTGTCAATAATATTGAAGGCTGCACTGAAAGTCTAACAGTACAGCTCCCACAATGGTGTTATCAATTTCTTTCAACCAATCATCAGTACATGTTGAGTGTTCTTCTTTATAATTATTTAATTTATTTATTTTACCTTTATTTAACCAGGTAGGCAAGTTGAGAACAAGTTCTCATTTACAATTGCGACCTGGCCAAGATAAAGCAAAGCAGTTCGACAGATAAAACGACACAGAGTTACACATGGAGTAAAAACAAACATACAGTCAATAATGCAGTATAAACAAGTCTATATACAATGTGAGCAAATGAGGTGAGAAGGGAGGTAAAGGCAAAAAAGGCCATGATGGCAAAGTAAATACAATATAGCAAGTAAAATACTGGAATGGTAGTTTTGCAATGGAAGAATGTGCAAAGTAGAAATAAAAAATAATGGGGTGCAAAGGAGCAAAATAAATAAATAAATTAAAATTAAATACAGTTGGGAAAGAGGTAGTTGTTTGGGCTAAATTATAGGTGGGCTATGTACAGGTGCAGTAATCTGTGAGCTGCTCTGACAGTTGGTGCTTAAAGCTAGTGAGGGAGATAAGTGTTTCCAGTTTCAGAGATTTTTGTAGTTCGTTCCAGTCATTGGCAGCAGAGAACTGGAAGGAGAGGCGGCCAAAGAAAGAATTGGTTTTGGGGGTGACTAGAGAGATATACCTGCTGGAGCGTGTGCTACAGGTGGGAGATGCTATGGTGACCAGCGAGCTGAGATAAGGGGGGATTTTATATTTTACCTAGCAGGGTCTTGTAGATGACATGGAGCCAGTGGGTTTGGCGACGAGTATGAAGCGAGGGCCAGCCAACGAGAGCGTACAGGTCGCAATGGTGGGTAGTATATGGGGCTTTGGTGATAAAACGGATTGCACTGTGATAGACTGCATCCAATTTGTTGAGTAGGGTATTGGAGGCTATTTTGTAAATGACATCGCCAAAGTCGAGGATTGGTAGGATGGTCAGTTTTACAAGGGTATGTTTGGCAGCATGAGTGAAGGATGCTTTGTTGCGAAATAGGAAGCCAATTCTAGATTTAACTTTGGATTGGAGATGTTTGATATGGGTCTGGAAGGAGAGTTTACAGTCTAACCAGACACCTAAGTATTTGTAGTTGTCCACGTATTCTAAGTCAGAGCCGTCCAGAGTAGTGATGTTGGACAGGCGGGTAGGTGCAGGTAGCGATCGGTTGAAGAGCATGCATTTAGTTTTACTTGTATTTAAGAGCAATTGGAGGCCACGGAAGGAGAGTTGTATGGCATTGAAGCTTGCCTGGAGGGTTGTTAACACAGTGTCCAAAGAAGGGCCGGAAGTATACAGAATGGTGTCGTCTGCGTAGAGGTGGATCAGGGACTCACCAGCAGCAAGAGCGACCTCATTAATGTATACAGAGAAGAGAGTCGGTCCAAGAATTGAACCCTGTGGCACCCCCATAGAGACTGCCAGAGGTCCGGACAGCAGACCCTCCGATTTGACACACTGAACTCTATCAGAGAAGTAGTTGGTGAACCAGGCGAGGCAATCATTTGAGAAACCAAGGCTGTCGAGTCTGCCGATGAGGATATGGTGATTGACAGAGTCGAAAGCCTTGGCCAGATCAATGAATACGGCTGCACAGTAATGTTTCTTATCGATGGCGGTTAAGATATCGTTTAGGACCTTGAGCGTGGCTGAGGTGCACCCATGACCAGCTCTGAAACCGGATTGCATAGCAGAGAAGGTATGGTGAGATTCGAAATGGTCGGTAATCTATTTGTTGACTTGGCTTTCGAAGACCTTAGAAAGGCACGGTAGGATAGATATAGGTCTGTAGCAGTTTGGGTCAAGAGTGTCCCCCCCTTTGAAGAGGGGGATGACCGCAGCTGCTTTCCAATCTTTGGGAATCTCAGACGACACGAAAGAGAGGTTGAACAGGCTAGTAATAGGGGTGGCAACAATTTCGGCAGATAATTTTAGAAAGAAAGGGTCCAGATTGTCTAGCCCGGCTGATTTGTATGGGTCCAGATTTTGCAGCTCTTTCAGAACATCAGCTGAATGGATTTGGGAGAAGGAGAAATGGGGAAGGCTTGGGCAAGTTACTGTTGGGGGTGCAGTGCTGTTGTCCGGGGTAGGAGTAGCCAGGTGGAAAGCATGGCCAGCCGTAGAAAAATGCTTATTGAAATTCTCAATTATGGTGGATTTATCAGTGGTGACAGTGTTTCCTATCTTCAGTGCAGTGGGCAGTTGGGAGGAGGTGTTCTTATTCTCCATGGACTTTACAGTGTCCCAGAACCTTTTTGAGTTAGTGTTGCAGGAAGCAAATTTTTGCTTGAAAAAGCTAGTCTTGGCTTTTCTAACTGCCTGTGTATAATTTTTTTTTTTTTTTTTTTTACCTTTATTTTACTAGGCAAGTCAGTTAAGAACAAATTCTTATTTTCAATGACGGCCTAGGAACAGTGGGTTAACTGCCTGTTCAGGGGCAGAACGACAGATTTGTACCTTGTCAGCTCAGGGATTTGAACTTGCAACCTTTCGGTTACTAGTCCAACACTCTAACCACTAGGCTACCCTAATGATTTCTAGCTTCCCTGAACAGCTGCATATCACGGGGGCTGTTCGATGCTAATGCAGAACGCCATAGGATGTTTTTGTGTTGGTTAAGGGCAGTCAGGTCTGGGGAGAACCAAGGGCTATATCTGTTCCTGGTTCTAAATTTCTTAAATGGGGCATGTTTATTTAAGATGGTTAGGAAGGCATTTAAAAAAAATATCCAGGCATCCTCTACTGACGGGATGAGATCAATATCCTTCCAGGATACCCCGGCCAGGTCGATTAGAAAGGCCTGCTCGCAGAAGTGTTT
This sequence comes from Oncorhynchus kisutch, assembly GCF_002021735.2. NCBI lineage: Eukaryota > Metazoa > Chordata > Actinopteri > Salmoniformes > Salmonidae > Oncorhynchus > Oncorhynchus kisutch. Next base: position 24,806,790 of record NC_034184.2, read on the forward strand.
CAGGGAGCGTTTTACAGTGATGAGTGGAGGTCGTTTGACCGCTGACCCATTACAGATGCAGGCAATGAGGCAGTGATCGCTGAGATCTTGGTTGAAGACAGCAGAGGTGTATTTAGAGGGGAAGTTGGTTAGGATGATATCTATGAGGGTGCCCGTGTTTAAGGTTTTGGGGAGGTACCTGGTAGGTTCATTGATTATTTGTGTGAGATTGAGGGCATCAAGTTTAGATTGTAGGATGGCTGGGGTGTTAAGCATGTTCCAGTTTAGGTCGCCTAGCAGCACGAACTCTGAAGATAGATGGGGGGCAATCAGTTCACATATGGTGTCCAGAGCACAGCTGGGGGCAGAGGGTGGTCTATAGCAGGCGGCAACGGTGAGAGACTTGTTTTTAGAGAGGTGGATTTTTAAAAGTAGAAGTTCAAATTGTTTGGGTACAGACCTGGATAGTAGGACAGAACTCTGCAGGCTATCTTTGCAGTAGATTGCAACACCGCCCCCTTTGGCAGTTCTATCTTGTCTGAAAATGTTGTAGTTTGGAATTAAAATGTCAGAGTTTTTGGTGGTCTTCCTAAGCCAGGATTCAGACACAGCTAGAACATCCGGGTTGGCAGAGTGTGCTAAAGCAGTGAATAGAACAAACTTAGGGAGGAGGCTTCTAATGTTAACATGCATGAAACCAAGGCTATTACGGTTACAGAAGTCGTCAAAAGAGAGCGCCTGGGGAATAGGAGTGGAGCTAGGCACTGCAGGGCCTGGATTCACCTCTACATCGCCAGAGGAACATAGGAGGAGTAGAATAAGGGTACGGCTAAAAGCTATGAGAATTGGTCGTCTAGAACGTCTGGAACATAGAGTAAAAGGAGGTTTCTGGGGGCGATAAAATAGCATCAAGGTATAATGTACAGACAAATGTATGGTAGGATGTGAATACAGTGGAGGTAAACCTAGGTATTGAGTGATGAAGAGAGAGATATTGTCTCTAGAAACATCGTTGAAACCAGGAGATGTCATTGCATGTGTGGGTGGTGGAACTAATAGGTTGGATAAGGTATAGTGAGCAGGACTAGAGGCTCTACAGTGAAATAAGCCAATAAACACTAACCAGAACAGAAATGGACAAGACATATTGACATTAAGGAGAGGCATGCTTAGTCGAGTGATCAAAAGGGTCCGGTGAGTGGAGAGGTTGGTTGGTGATTTAGACAGCTAGCCAGGGCATCGGTAGCAAGCTAGCATAGGATGGAGGTCTGTTGTTAGCCACCTCCTGCGCTCCGTCAGTAGATTAGATCAATCCAAATCACACAACAACAACAAAAATAAAAACAATAGATATAGTTATAGAGGCCCAAGAAGAAAACATAATAATAATAATAAAAAATAAAAAAAATTGTCCGATTGTCTATTCAGATAGCAGCCGGAAAGACAGCTAACGGTTAGCAGGCCGCAGATGGGCGTTCAGGTAACGTCGCGACGGAGGAGCCAGCCGAATAACTCCTTCGGGTAGATAACGTCGGCAGTCCAGTTGTGAAGGCCCGGTGGGGCTCCGCGAAGGCAGCAAAACGGGTCCGGATAGGCGACTGCAGCCCAGGTGCGATTGATGGAACTCAGGAGTGATTGACGGAGCTTGCTAGCTCCGGAACAATTGATGTTTGCTCCGGAATCGACGAAGGCCGATAGTCACACGGATAGCAGCTAGCTAGCTGTGAGATCCGGGCATGAATGTCCAGAGAGCAGTCGAAATCCAGGGACATGGAGAGAAAAATTGGTCCGGTATGCTCCGCTCTGAGCCGCGCTGCGCCGTACAGAACTGGCGATAGACTTTCGAGCCAAAGGATAGCCGATGACCACAAACCGTGGTTAGCTGAACACCAACGACTTGCCAGTAAAGGAGACAACTAGCTTCTGAACTAGCTTCTGGATTAGCTTCTGGCTAGTTTCAGGCCAGCCTCCTGGAGTTTCTGGCTAGCTTCTTGGAGGATTACAGATCTGAGGTAAATAATACTTTTTTATAAATATACATTGGTGAGGCGGGTTGCAGGAGAGTGTTTTGAAGATGAGTTGATGGAAAATAAAAATAAAATGTATGTGAAAAAGTTGTAAATATATATATATACAGGACACGACAAGACGAGGACAAAAGACGTCTGAACTGCTATGCCACCTTGGATCTGAAGATGAACGTATGAACGTCTGTTGCCAATTTGTTTACAGAGAAAAAGCATTGTATTTGGTCAAATGCTATTTTTTCAGACTAAGAGCTGGCAGCAAGCTGATACAACGCTTGGGTAGCTTCTCTCCAGGCCTGAGGACAAACACCTTCATCTACATTCAGATTAAAGATGTGACAGATAGGAGTGGCCATAGAGTCAGATACCATTCTCAGTAGCTTTCTGTCTAAGTTGTCAATGCCAGGAGATTTGTCATTATTGATCGATAACAATAATGTTTCCACCTCTCCCACACTAACTTTACAAAATTCTAACTTAAAGTTATTTTCTTTAATTATTTATATTTGTTGCATGAATACAGTGTTTGTTGTTGGCATTTTCGCCCTAAGTTTGACCAATTTGCCAATGAAGTAATTATTAAAATGATTGGCAACACCAAATGATTTTGTGATGAATATGCCATCTGATTCGATGAATGATGAAGTTGAATTTGTCTTTCTGCCCATAGTTATATTTTAAGTACTCCATCATTTTCCATCATTCTTTATATCATTCATCTTGGCTTCATGATATGGTTTCTTCTTCTTTTGTTGAGTTTAGTCACATCATTTCTCAAATTGCAGTAAGTAAGCCAGTCAGATGTGCAGCCAGACTTATTAGCCACTTCTTTTGCCCCATCTCTTTCAACCATACAGTTTTTAAATTCCTCATCAATCCATGGAGCCTTAACAGTTCTAACAGTCAGTTTCAGGTGCATGTTTATCAATAATTGGAAGAAGCATATTCATAAATTCATCAAGTTTAGTGTCTGGATGCTCCTTATTAATGTAATGTGTGCATTGGGAGTCGGGAAGCAAGTTCATTTAATAAACAAATGAACAAAACAAGAAACATGAACAACGCACAGACAGGAAATTGAAACAATGACACCTGGGGAAAGAACCAAAAGGAGTGATATATGGGGCAGGTAATCAAGGAGGTGATGGAGTCCAGGTGAATCTGACGCGCAGGTGCGCGTAACAATGGTGACAGGTGTGTGCCATAACGAGCAGCCTGGTGACCTAGAGGCCGGAGAGGGAGCACACGTGACAGTACCCCCTCCCCGACACGCGGCTCCAGCAGCAGGACGCCGACCAAAATGACAATCCCGGGGATCAGGAGCGGACGACCGGCCAGTCCAGGCTGAGACGCGAGAACATGGCGACCTAGAGCATCGGAGAGAGAGCATATGTGAGGGTACCCCCTCCCCAGCACATTTGGCTCCAGCCGCAGGACGCCAACCAAAGGGACGATCCCAGGGATCCGGAGCGGACCGGTCGCCTGAGGCGCAGAAACATGAAGAACCGGCTGAGACGTGAGAGCCTGATGAGCCAGCTGAGACCTCCCTGGTTGCCTCGGTCGAGGCACGGGAACCTGTTCACCAGCTGAGGCATGGGAGCCCATCAAACCCACTGAGGCATGGCATCCTGTCAGCCAGCTGAGATATGGAATCCCTTCGAGCCAGCTGAGGCAGGGGAACCCGACAAACTGGCTGAGGCCTCCCAGGTAGCTCCGGTTCGGACACCGGGACTCGACATCATCTCCAACACACAAAAAAACACAAATAAAAACACAACCTGATGCTTCCCTTTGGTGAGGTGTCATTTTGTAACGTGTGCACTGGGAGTGCATAATTTAGGAAGTTCAGGGAGTGCATAATTTAGGAAGTTCAGGGAGTGCATAATTTAGGAAGTTCAGGGAGTGCATAATTTAATAAACAAATGAACAAAACAAGAAACATGAACAACGCACAGACAGGAAACCGAAACAGAAACAATGACACCTGGGGAAGGAACCTAAGGGAGTGGTATATAGGGCAGGTAATCAAGGAGGTGATGGAGTCCAGGTGAGTCTGATGATGCGCAGGTGCGTTTAATGATGGTGACAGGTTTGAGCCATAACGAGCAGCCTGGTGACCTTGAGGCCGGAGAGGGAGTACACGTGGCAATTAATCACATCAACACATATTTTTAACATCGTCCACATAAAGAGTCCCAACAAAAACGTTTGTATGATCTTATACACTATTTTAGGCCCAGCTTTTGGAACTTTGGTTCTCCTAGATATAGCCACTATATTTATCACTGCATCCAATGGGTACGGATAAAGATTTAGAACTTGTTCTACAGTATTAGTAAAAATGTGAACAATACATGTGGATGATCTTGTTCCTGTAGTGTAAACACCCTTGTGGGTCGATTAATAACCTGAACCAGGTCACAGGCACTGGTTACAGTGAGAAACTTCGTCCCAGCTCGATGATAACCAGTCAATATTCAGGTCCCCCAGAAAGTAGACCTTCCGTTTACATCACATACACTATCAAGCATTTCACAAACATTATTTAGATCCTGACTGTTAGCACTTTGTGGCCTATAGCAACACCCCAAAAGAACAGGCTTTAGATGAGGCAGGTGAACCTGCAACCACAGCACTTCAATAAAACTTGAGATCTTCTCTAGGCATTACAGGGATATGGCTCTGAATATATACAGTGCCTTCGGGAAGTATTCAGACACCTTGACTTTATTCACATTTTGTTACGTTACAGACATATTCTTAAATTGATTAAATGAAAAAAAATCCTCAGCAATCTATACACAATACCCCATAATGACAAAGCGAAAACAGGTTTCTAGAAATTTTTGCAAATGTGTTAAAAATAAAAAACAGAAGAAAAAAAAACATATTTACATAAGTATTCAGCCCCTTCGAAATTGAGATCAGGTGATCCTGTTTCCACTGATCATTCTTGAGATGGTTCTACAATTTGATTGGAGTCTACCTGTGGTAAATTAAATTGATATGTAATGTCCCACAGTTGACAGTGCATGTCAGAGCAAAAACTAAGCCATGAGGTTGAAAGAATTGTCCGTAGGGCCTGAGACAGGATAGTGTCGAGGCACAGATATGGGGAAGGGTAGCAAAACATTTTTGCAGCATTGAAGGTCCCCAAGAACACAGTGGCCTCCATCAGTTTGCCAAAAGGCACATAAACACTCTCAGACCATGAGAAACAAGATTCTCTGGTATGATGAAACCAAGATTGAACTCCTTGACCTGAATGCCAAAGCGTCACATCTGGAGGAAACCTGGCACCATCCCTACGGTGAAGCATGGTGGTGGCAGCATCATGCTGTGGGATATTCTTCAGTGGCAGGGATTGGGAGAAAAGTCAGGATCAAGGCAAAGATGAACGGAGCAAAGGACAGAGAGATACTTAATGAAAACCTGCTCCAGAGCAAAGGTTCACCTTCTAACAGGATAACGACCCTAATAACGACCCTAAGCACACAGGCTTCGGGACAAGTCTCTGAATGTCCTTGAGTGGCCCAATCAGAGCATGGACTTGAACCCAATCGAACATCCCTGGAGAGACCTGAAAGAGTCACGATGGCAACCCCCACCCATAGCACACGCTCCAGCAGGTGTATCTCACTGATCATCCCTAAAGCCAACACCTCATTTGGTCGCCTTTCCTTCCACCTCTCTGCTGCCTGTGACTGGAACGAATTGCAAAAATCACTGAAGTTGGAGACATTTATCTCCCTCACCAACTTTAAACATCTGCTATCTGAGCAGCTAACCGATCGCTGCAGCTGTACATAGTCCATCGGTAAATAGCTCACCCAATTTACCTACCTCATCCCCATATTGTTTTTATTAATTTACTTTTCTGCTCTTTTGCACACCAGTATCTCTACCTGCACATGACCATCTGATTATTTATCACTCCAGTGTTAATCTGCAAAATTGTAATTATTCGCCACCCTCCTCATGCCTTTTGCACACAATGTATATAGACAAAAAAAAATTAGACTGTGTTATTGACTTGTTAATTGCTTACTCCATGTGTAACTCTATGTTGTTGTCTGTTCACACTGCTATGCTTTATCTTGGCCAGGTCGCAGTTGTAAATGAGAACCTGTTCTCAAGTAGCCTACCTGGTTAAATAAAGGTGAAATAAAAATAAAAATAAATTGAGCTCTCCCACGTTCTGCGTTCAACAGGCCTGCCGACCTGCTGTTTAGTGCAGGTTGGCAGTGGGGACCATAGACATGTAGGCCCATGATGTTTCTACCAGTCACAGTTCCTGTAAACGCAAGGTAGAAGTCACCCTTAACCACATATCTAGGATCAGACTATCATAGCGCCTAGGCCATTCAGGAAGAAGACACCCATCTATTGTATATGACAGATTTCTATCCATTCCAGTTCTATGAAGATGATAGGTTGAATGACAGTTCTATCCACACTAGCTCAATGTCAGTGAAAGGGTGAATGACGGTTATACTGGTTCAATCTGGTTCTATGTAGGTGACATAGAACTATCAGTCCAGTTCTATGTAGGTTGAATGACAGTTCTATCCATTCCAGCTCTATGTCAATGAAAGGATGAATGTCTATAGACATCAGTGACGGGGTGTGGGTCGTATACAGGGACAGGTCTGTCATTGAGAGGTGAACACAGTCCCCATTGTAGCCAGCCCTGAGATCCCCTGAGGGGGCAGGCTGGCTGGGTCTGGTGCTACCGCTGTTTCTCATAACAACAACACGTGTTGCTAACAGAAAGCAGACTAGTTCAGTCAGGATAAAACATGAACAGGGCGGCGTTTATCAACTCACCTCCCTCTCTCTTTAAGCTCTCACTCTCTCTGTCTCCCTCACTCCATCGCTCTCTGGCACTCGTTCTCTCATGTTCCGATCTCTCACGATAAGCAGGCATCTTTGAGTGTATGTCTGAGTGTGTGTGTGTGTGTGTTCGTGCATGCATGTACAGTATGTACACTATCCCAGGTGCGTCTCTTTCAAGTCTTTTGTCCATCCTAAGCATCTGTTTTAAGTCTGTACTGAGGTTGGTGTGTGTGTGTGTGTGTAAGAAACCAGTCAGGGAATGTTTTGTGTCAGGTGTTTGGTTATCAAATCAAACTTTCATTTTTAATAAAACATTTTGGAACATTTGGGTGCTTTCAACCCACCCCTCCCATATCACAGTTTGGAATTCTTGAATTCAACCATTAGTTTCTGAAGGGCTGTGTGTACTTTAGTTACAGAAATATTTTGGGGGATTTTCTCACTTCCCCACAGGAATGATCTGTGCTGAGTATTTGCATTTGATTTCGGATCCAAGACGGCATAGCAGTGGGTTGTCTGTTTTGATTGTCTTGTCCCTTCCCTTGTAAATATCGTTTTCTTTGTATATATTTTTATTATTTTTTATCTAATTTTCCATCTACGGACTGAACATACTCTCCTGCAACCCGCCTCACCCAACGTGGTATGGATCTGCTATTTTTACACTTTTGAACCGGAACCCCCTTCAGAAGCTAGCCAGCTAACTAGCTGCCAGCTAACTAGCTACTAGCTAGTAGTCAGTTAGCCACTGCTAGCGGTCATCACCGTTAACTCGGACTGGCAGCTTCAGCCCAGGCAACTCCTGCCAGTCTGCACCATGCGATATCTACCCAGAGCATATCGGACTGCTTTTCTCGACCACATCTCCGGATTCCTACCAGTAGCTCTGAACCTTCACTCCGGATCCTCGCAGCTAGCTAGCTGCTATCAGAGTGGCTACTCCTGTCTAACGTCTCTGTCCTGAAGCAAGCACCAGCTAGCCGAAGAAATCCATCAGAATTCCTGTGCATCAATACCTCTTCTGCCTATTGGCCTGGACCCTTTGCTGCTGACACGGAGCCCCGCCGATCTATCACAACTGGTCTTACGACATAACCGTCCGAGGAGGTTTCAACAGGCTCTCCCGTTGCGACGTCCCCCTGAGGCCCATCTGCTAGCCTGCGCTAGCCCTGACCTACTAGCTGTCTCCAGCTCGCCTAGCTACTCACTGGACCCTATGATCACTCGGCTACACATGCCTCTCCCTAATGTCAATATGCTGTTTTGGTTAGTCGCTTTTGTCTTATTTCACTGTAGAGCCTCCAGCCCTGCTTAATATGGCTTAGCTATCCCTTATGTTCCACCCCCCATACATGTGGTGACCACACCTGGCTTAAATGGTGCCTTTAGAGAACCTCTCTCATTGTCACTCAATGCCTAGGCCTCCACTGTACTCACATCTGACCATACCCATCTGTACATTATGCCTTGAATCTTTTCTTCCTTGCCCAGAAATCTGCTCCTTTTACACTCTGTTCCGAACGCACTAGACAACCAGTTCTTTTAGCCTTTAGCCATACTCTTACCCTACACCTCCTTTGTTCCTTAACCCAGGCCCTGCAGCCCACAGCATCACTACCATTCCCCAGGAACTATCATTTGTTGACTTCTGTAACCGTAAAAGTCTTGGTTTCATGCATGTTAACATCAGAAGCCTCCTCCCTAAGTTTGTTTTAGTTACTGCTTTAGCACGCTCCACCAACCCTGATGTCCTAGCCATGTCTGAATCTGGGCTTCATGACCTCTCAAGGTTGCCTCTTGTCATAGACCCCCCTCAGCCCCCAGCTGTGCCCTGGACACCATATGAGAATGAATTGCCCCCATTTTTCTTCAGAGTTCATACTGTTATGTGACCTAAACTGGGATATGCTTAACACCCCGGTCGTCCAACAACCTAAGCTAGATGCCCTCAATCGCACACAAATTATCAAGGAACCTACCAGGTACAACCCTAAATCCGTTTTCTACCTGGCTACCCCTATCCCGGCCAACATCTCAGCACCCCCTACAGCAACTTGCCCAAACCCTGAAAGAACTGCAACATCTGGATTCCTACAAATCAGCTGGGCTAGACAACCCTAGACCCTCTCTAAAATGATCCTCCGAAATTGTTGCAAACCCATTACTAGCCTATTCACCCTCTCTTTAGTATCGTCTGAGATCCCCAAAGATTGGAATGCTGCCGTGGTCATCTCTCTCTTCAATGCGGGAGACACATTAGCCCCAAACTGTTATAGACCTAGAGTTGAAGTCGAAAGGTTACATACACCTTAGCCAAATACATTTTTCACAATGACTGACATTTAATCCGAGTAAAAATGTCCTGTATTAGGGCAGTTAGGATCGCCACTTTATTTTAAGAATGTGCAATGTCAGAATAATAGTAGAGCGAATTATTTATTTCAGTTTTTATTTCTTTCATCACGTTCCCAGTGGGTCAGAAGTTTACATACACTCAATTAGTATTTGGTAGCATTGCCGTCAAACATTTTGGGTAGCCGTCCACAAGCTTCCACAATAATTTGGGTGAATTTTGGCCCATTCCTCCTGATAGAGCTGTTGTAACTGAGTCAGGTTTGTAGGCCTCCTTACTCGCACATGCTTTTTTAAGTTCTGCCCACAAATTTTCCATAGGATTGAGGTCAGGGCTTTGTGATGGCCACTCCAATAGCTCGACTTTGTTGTCCTTAAGCCATTTTGCCACAACTTTGGAAGAATGCTTGGGGTCATTGTCCATTTGGAAGAGCCATTTGTGACCCAGCTTTAACTTCCTGACTGATGTCTTGAGATGTTGCTTCAATATATCCACATAATGTTACTCCCTCATGATGCCATCTATTTTGTGAAGTGCACCAGTCCCTCCTGCAGCAAAGCACCTCCACAACATGATGCTGCCACCCCTGTGCTTCACGGTTTTGATGGTGTTCTTCGGCTTCCAAGCCTCCCCCTTTTTCCTCCAAACATAACGATGGTCATTATGACCAAACAGTTATATTGTTGTTTCATCAGACAAGAGGACATTTCTCAAAAAGAACAATCTTTGTCCCCATGTGCAGTTGCAAACTGGAGTCTGACTTTTTTATGGCAATTTTGGAGCATTGGCTTCTTCCTTGCTGAGCGGCCTTTCAGATTATGTCCATATAGAACTCGTTTTACTGTGTATATAGATACTCCTGTACATGTTTACTCCAGCATCTTCACAAGGTCCTTGTTGTTCTGGGATTGATTTGCACTTTTCGCACCAAAGTACGTGTCTCCTTCCTGAGCGTTATGACAGCTGCGTGGTCCAATAGTGTAAATACATGCGTACAATTGTTTGTACAGATACACATGGTACCTTCAGGCATTTGGAAATTGTTCCCAAGGATGAACCAGACTTGTGGAAGTCTACAATTTTTTCTGAGGTCTTGGCTGATTTCCCCAATGTCAAGCAAAGGGGCCTGAGTCTGTCAGTAGGAAATACAGCCACAGGTACACCTCCAATTGACTCAAATGATGTAAATTAGCAGGTGTTTAATTAAAGGGACAGTCAACTTAGTGTATGAAAACTTCTGACCCAATGGCATTGTGATACAGTTAATTATAAGTGAAATAATATATCTGTAAACAATTGTTGGAAAATGACTTGTGTCATGCATAAAGTAGATGTCCTAACCAACTTGCCAAAACTATAGTTTGTTAATTAGACATTTGTGGTGTGGTTGAAAACTAGTTTTAATGTCTCCAACCTAAGTGTATGTGTTACGTACGCCTCTAGGAAGAGGGAACACAACACCCTGCACCTACAATATGAATGGTATTGTAGGTGCGGGTAAGGATGACAAAGGCAGAGAATTTACCGTTGATAGGGAATTTCTTCCTTCACACGGTAATTTTGGGAAAAATACTATCTTACCTACCCACAACTTACCTAACTAGCACCACCTGGCGCAATATCCAAAATACAGGGGGTGGTCTGCCCAGGTCTTACCTTGTGTGCATAGACAGAGTACATACTACAGGTATATGTTGCCTAAGCACTCCCAAGGTCCCTTGACCTTCGAACAAATGAAACAATAATACAAACATAAGTAAACAATTTCAATAATCAAAAACACTGCGTCCTATGGGGACACACATACCTCAGAAGCAGCGGCTACAAAGTACTTCACAAAAACCTGTCTGATCAACAACCAACACAGGACATAACCATCAGCTCTCTCGCCTAACAAAGGAACAGTGGTTTTTATAGCTTCAGAAGGAGTCGGTAGTTGAAGACAGCTGTGTCTCCTGACGAGAGGGCGGGGTCAGATCTCCAATCATCGATGCGGCCGACCAATCAGCTGCTTAGAATTTCAGTAAGCCATCCTGAAAAACACACATACAAACAAAACCACAACACAGAAACTGGGGAACGTAACAGTATGTCATCTTCCGACTTCAACTGTATATCCATCCTGCCCTGCCTTTCTAAAACCTTTGAAAGCAAGTTAATAAACAGATCACTGACCATTTCGAATCCCACCGTATCTTCTCCACTATGTAATCTGGTTTCCAACCTGGTCAAAGGTGCACCTCAGCCATGCTCAAGGTCCTAAACGTTATCATCACCGCAATTGATAAAAGAAAGTACTGTGCAGCCTTCTTCATCGACCTGGCCAAGGCTTTCGACTCTGTCAATCACAACATTCTTATCGGCAGACTAGCCTTGGCTTCTCAAATAGCCTTGGCTTCTTCTTCTGCCTCGCCTGATTCACCAACTACTTCTCAGACAGAGTTCAGTGTGTCAAATCGGAGGGCCTGTTGTCCGGACCTCTGGCAGTCTCTATGGGGGTGCCACAGGGTTCAATTCTCAGGCCGACTCGTTTCTCTGTATGTATCAATGATGTCGCTCTTGCTGCTGGTGATTCTCTGATCCACCTCTACGCAGACGACACCATTCTGTATACATCTGGCCCTTCTTTGGACATTGTGTTCACAAACCTCCAAATGAGCTTCAACGCCATACAACACTCCTTCTGTGGCCTCCAACTGCTCTGGAATGCTAGAAAAATGAAATGCATGCTCTTCAACCGATCGCTGCTTGCCCGCCCGTCCGACTAGCATCACTACTCTGGACAGTTCTGACTTAGAATATGTGGACAACTATAAATACCTAGGTGTCTGGCTAGACTGTAAACTCTCCTTCCAGACTCACATTAAGCATCTCCAATCCAAAGTTAAATCTGCAATCGGCTTCCTATTTCGCAAAACAAAGCAACAAAAAACTAATTGCAAAAATCTCTGACGCTGGAGTCTTATCTCACTCTCTAACTTTATGCATCAGCTGTCAGAGCAGCTTACCGATCACTGTACCTGTGCACAGCCAATCTGTGAATAGCACACCCAACTACCTCATCCCCTTATTATTACTTACCCTCTTGCACTTTTGCAGGCCTACCTGGTTAAATAAAGGTGAAATAAAAAATGTAATTAATACATTTCAGTAACAGAAAAGCTAACATTAAAACTAGTTTTTTTCTACAACTTGTACTATTCAGAAGACTCTTGAAATTGTTTTTACCAATACTCATACACTTATAAAAGTATAAACGATACTCATTATAATTTTGTTACGGAGCGTGTAGTACAGGGATGGGCAGCTCCAGTCATGAAGGGTTGTAGTGTGTGCAGGTTTTTGTTTCAGCCCAGCTCTGACATACCTGATTCCACTAATGGTGGCCTTAATTGGCTATTCAAATATTTTTTTTGAGCTGGGATGGGACAGATGCCTGCACTCACTGTGGCCCCTTCTCCAAAATAAAAACTACTTTAACAGCATTGTGGCAAACTCATCATGAATGGGCCATGAGTTTTTCTCAATCATGTGATCTGAAGAGGAGAAAAAAGCCCAGAGTTTTTCCAAGTCATGTCACAGGGTCAGGAAATAGTCCTGACCTGAGAATACAGTCAAGAGAAGTAATATGAGGAGAAAGAAACAGATAGGGGAGACAACTTGTATCATGATGGTTTTTATTGATTCACAGTAATGAATGTAGTGATATTTGTGCTGTAACTCATCTATGCAGCCAAGCCAGTACTTAACCACAGATATCCCAACTATTCCATTGGCAAAATGTCACAAAGTCCATTTCCATACACCAATTATGCATAACAACATCATCAAATTCTCAAAATAAATCACTTTAGCAAAGGGATTAACATGAAACAAATCTTAAATGTGAAACCATTTGACCAAAGAATTGATCATTTATTTCATGAAAGAATACTTTGGTCACACATGAATCAAAGATTTGGTTTTGGGAGTTATTTGAGTCTCTGAGAGCACAAGCTTTCTATATGAATATTAAATAAGCACCCTAGCTCACACATTCAGCTTACACTGCATACCGTTTCAAACATTATCACATATGACAACCAGTTGGCAAACTGGCCATGTAGCATTATAGATATGCCAACGCTAGATATTTCAACAGCATGGATATGCGTACATACAGTAAAATATATGATGTTAGTTTAGTGAATGTGATGGATAAGAATCAAAAACTGTTATTATTAAAGTTATGGAACATAATACAACAATTAAATAACAACACATAGAATAGACTATGTTATTATGTCAATAGCAACTGTACACAAGCACAATACAATTAAAAAACAAAAATATTAAGCTATAAAATGTTTTTTGACATGATTAAATACCCCTGTAGAGACACCTCTAAACTGTATTTAGTATGATTTAATCTACAGCTTTTATTGATTAAAAAGTGTGTGTGTGGGGGGGGGGGGGGGGGGGGGCGGAGATGTGGGTTAACTTAACACTGTTTCATAATAACATGGAGGTGTTTTGTAATATAAAAGTTGATGAAGACAAGACGGCAATAACTAAAGCCCATGAAATGTGTATTGAGTGGGTAGGGAACCCAAAGGGATCTGCTAAACTGCTATATTCATTTAAAAAAACTCTTCAAAGTCTAAGCTGTTGGGGGGGTGGTTCTAAGCTGACATATGGAATTGTTTTAAGAAGGTCATACCATGGATCATTTAGCTATTTGATTTTGAATTTTAGGACCCATTTAGGTATCAAAAATATTGAATTTGGCCTTTACTACCATAGCCCATAGAAACGCATTGACTAACACATTCAAAAATGGCAAGAAACAGACAGTCAATAAATCATAAGGAAAAGGAGATATGAAAGCTCAGGAAATGTTTTTATTTATTTGACACATATTTAACACCTTATTTTTGTTGGTTTTAAACTATCTCCATACTACCATTAATTTGTATGGGTTGCCTTTAGATAAGTCCTGTGACACTTGTGGGGATCGTAGAACAAAACGGAGAACACAATCGTGTTTGTGAGTCTCCACTTTCTATAGAGGTTTTTAGGCCAAACCGTTTGGATGCTACAGAGGTTTTTGTGAGAAGACAGATTTTCGGGTTGTCTCGTGGTCTGACAAACAGCACTGTAGCTCTGTCACTTTCCACCGCAGATGTGGGAAGTGCAACATAGGCAGATTGAGATGCAGCCCATGCAACAAAAAAAACGGATAAATCTAGCTTAAATTGATCAGATTTCTATATAGATTGGTGCGTCAATAGACTCTAGGGGGTTTTAAGGAACTCTAGTGTTTACAGCCGACCACACCACATTATAGTGTCCTGTCAGTCTTTTAAGAGCACAGGGGAAGGTCTGCATACTAGCTTTGCGCCAGATTTGTTTCCATTTTAGCCAACTCATGCAAAATACAAAAGATAAAACACAAACAGATCCATCTACCAGTCAGCTATGGCATACATGCCACAGACATGGATGACTCAAAATGGAGACATTGTATAGAAAATCGAATATTCCACCGATACTGATTCAACTGGGAAATGGATAGATACAGTATATTTGAAACACTACAGGGATGAAGCAAGGTTCAACTTCTAATCTGCTTTTAGCTTTAAGCAGTTCCCAACAGCAGCACCAGCAGCAGCTGTTAACTGTTTGAATCCAGCAGTTTATTTTGCTCTCAGACAAACATGTTGTTCTCTTTAGGAGCTCAGTATGCCAGTTATGCGGTTTCTGCAGTAGTGGCCATGGTGGATTTTCACTGGTAGTAAAATCTGTTGTGTTGCCCATGTCAAGGCTTCTCCTCTTTCCTTTTCTTTCTTTCTCGTTGATCTCTCTCTGCTAGTGGAGGCTGCTGAGGGGAGAACGGCTCACAATAATGGCCGGAACGGAGCAAATGGAATGGCATCAAACACCTGGAAACCATGTGGTTGATGTATTTTATACGCCACAGATTCCGCTCCAGTCATTACCACGAGCCCGTTCTCCCCAATTAAGGTGCCACCAACCTCCTGTGCTTTCTGCCCATTCAAAGGCAGTGTTCTCCATCTCTATCAGTCTGTTTCTCTCTGGTCCTCTCTGTCAACCTTTTTCTGTTACCTCTCTACCCCCACCCTCTCTCTTTCCCTTCCCTTCCCCCTCTCTAGTCTGTCTATCCTACCCGGGCCTGTAGCTGGTGGCAGCAGAGTTCACAGTTGCAGTGTTTCTCTGTGTACGCCCCATGCTTACCCTAATTCTAACCCAAATACAGCTAATTAAAGGCTTTTTATACACTGCCTACCTGGCTGCCACAGAACTGTGGGTTTACCGCTGAACCTGCTTTCACTCACACTGGGAAGGCCAGGAAAAGGAAAAGAGGAAAGTGCACCGAGATGGTTGGCACAACGCTGTCTCTCAGTTTGACATTTGGTGAAAGGAATAGGAAAAGTTAAGATGATACAACCCTTTGAAGTTAAACTCTAAGAAAATATTTTCTACCTGGAACCCAAAAACATTTTTTTTATTGAACCAAAAAGAGTTCTATCTAGAACCAAAAAGAGTTCTCCGAGCTACAGGGACAGCCAAAGAACCATCGGTTCTAGGTAGACCCTTTTTTCTAGTGTATAACCTAGATGGTGACTTATTGGGTGAAAATGTGTTTGTTTTATATGTTTAATCAATATAAAAAGTATGCAAGCGTTAGCCTTAAATAAATTAACCTGCAGCATTACATATTATGAAAAGATTTGCACCAAAAGCATTGAAATTCAGTTAACACAGTAAAGAATAAAGTAAACTACCTCAAGTTACATTTTCTTTGCTGGTATCAAGATAAAATAACAGAAGCCAACTTCAAGGCCTTCATGTAATAGTAATTTAAAAACAGAAGAGAGAAATGTTTACTAACTCAACACTATTTAGTTTTGTGTATCAGTTCTACTGTAGTTACAGTATTTTGAGAAAAAATGGTTAACACATCAGAATATGACTACTTGCACAATAATAAAACAGCTAATTAAATTGTGAAAACTAACATAAACGGTTCATACACAACTATGTATTCAAACCCGGGCCTTGAGGTCCACTGTAGAGCTACGGACATCAAAGTCTACAGGAAGGTTGTGATTTGGTCAAACAGTACCAATATTGTGATAATGTAGATGTAGGAGACATTTGTCCAGACAGACCAACAGTCAAACAGATAACGCAGACCTCTTTTCAGTCATTCTTTCTCCTTTCCTGGGACGCGGGTATACGGGACCAAGCATGTGTTTGGGGTTTTAGGCTGGATTTCTGTACAGATGGGTTTCTGTACAGCACTTTGAGATATCAGCGGATGTAAGAAGGGCTATATAAATACATTTGATTTGACATGTTAGTCATTTTAAATCATGGACAGACAATAATAATTTAATCTTAATCAGAATTAATTCATACAAACTTTGAGTAGCTAAATTACTAGTAATCCACATTCATAAACTAACAAATGACCTAACAGTTGATTGAATCCATACCATTTTAATTATCCATTGTTAACTGAACTAATTTGGTTGCCTTGGTGACACCTGTCCTGCTCTCAGTTGCTATTGACTGTTGGGTGTGGTAAGGGTGATGGTCTTCTCCTGGTTGTGGTGTATTTTGGGTAGTGTAGCCAACAGCAGGTCAGGGCGGTGGACAGGTGCAATTCCGTGAGTCCTCTAGTGTTGTGGGGCAGGAGTCCCTGGACCCACCAGACCCCAGGCCACCCTGAGAAGTATATGTTCCCAGCTCTGAGCCCTCTTCGCTGGGCACCAGACTGTGCCAACGCTGGGCCCTGAATGGGCCTAGACAAAGTTATTGGAGATCTGCCGTTGGTGCTCGAACAGGTCCTCAATCTCTGCACTGTACGCATCACCTGGTAGAAGAAACAACATACAGTTAGAGAGCGAGCGAGCGAGCGAGAAGGAGAGAGAGAGATTGAGGAAGAGAGACTGAGAGAGAGAAAGACAGGGATAGAAAACAAGAGTGTGAATGTGTGTTAACAAGAGTGAAATAACTTCCCATACCTGCGTGACATCCATACATGTATGCTCTGTGTCCGTCGTATTTGCATCGACATCTCATCACGTTGTTCTGGAAGTCCGATTCAGCCATGTCTAACGAAGGGTTAACTTCCACCTGCAATATGACAAAGACAGAGGATATAGCTATTAGTATAGTCAACTGTATGCAATGTCAATGGACTGAGTGCACTAAACCAGAGCAGGCAGAACAAGAAACACATATTTGATTGGGACTGATTAACTTAACTGTACTCAAATAGAGATTGTACTTGTTCTTTGTGCACGTATCAGTAGTTGACTATACTTGAGCCCTGTAATGGACCAGAGCCAGAGAGTAATGACAAAGTTATTACAATGTAAGAGAATTATGGTTGTCTGATCTCCTGACTTGCAGCCTCTAACTCAATTCTTACCACACTGCTTTATTAGAAAACAGAGGGAGGAGTTTATTATTTTGTCAGAGGGTGGACTTTAGCTTTCCTATTTAACTAAATGTTCACTGATCTATGTGTGGTTTCACCAATGATTGATCAAAACGTATTGCTGATTGCTCTTAATTGAGTGCATGCATTTGCTGTGACTTGGAAATCTTCTGTGCTTAATTGTATGAAGATTGGAGCTTCCCCTAAACTAGTGTAGTTCACGTCCTCTGCCTCCTTTATAACCTGCGGTGCACTTGGAGTACAAGATGCAAGCTGTCAGTGCAAACTACAAAGGTCTAAGCTGCAGGGCTCTGGTTGGAGCTAGCTCCTAGTGGTGTCCATCCTAACATAGTCTGCCCGTTCAAGGTTGTCGCTTATCGTTTGAAGTTCTCGATCCAAGCGCCACTCCCCGTGCTCCCATATGCTTGCGGTGATGGTATCTTCACCAGGTATTTGTTATGATGATGAAATTATGTACAATGTAATTTATTTGCTCTTAAAGTGTCAGTAGCGCGATTGGTATGGTATGTATTGATTGCTATCTATATTGGTAAACAGAAAGAAATTGCCAGTTGGTTTGTAATCTTGTAACTGAAGAATATTGTAATTGAAAATATATATTATTGATCAAGTGTTGCCTGGTCCATTGCATTGCTCATGACCCAGCTCAATAGGTGGCCTGTCACAAACCTGTGTGTCTTCATAAGGTCGAGGTGTCACCCTCTCATTTAACAGAAACTGCCATTTAAGGTAACCATAGTTGGCAGGTGTTACAATTTCATTTCATTCTTACCCCTCAAGTCTCCCAGCCGTACCAGACCCATGGCGTGGAAGAGAGAGGAGTAATAGCCTGCATCCCAAATAGCACCATATTCCCTATGTAGTGCAGTACTTTTGACCAGAGCCTATAGGGCTCTGGTCAAAAGTTGTGCATGATATGGCAACTAGGGTATCATTTGGGTCACACCCATAGAGTAATAATATGTGCAGAGTGCGCTAGCATCCACCGGACTGAAAGAGACATCTGAAATAAAGATTAGTTGGATGTAAAATTGTTAGATGTTCTCTGTCATTAAAAGTCAGTCATGGTTGGTATTGTTTTTATAGTCAGTCTTATTCCTTTCCATAAAAAAGTGGGATGGCTTTTCCATATTTCAATAGGAGAAATAAATACAGTACTTTTCTCTCCATATAGAGGGACGGATGGATGAGATCCCCATTTGCTCTTTGAGTAGCAATCAAGTTGTAAAGATGTATAATGTCAAGACACTATAATAAAACCATTGTTTGTCCCATTGTGAGAAACATAAAATATTTGCTTGAAGACACTGCTTCAATAGCAGCCTGAGGAAAACTCATCAATAGTTTTGACTACTGTATGGAAGGTTGTAAGTTTAGCATAAATGTTGAGTATCAAACATATTTTCACCCATTGGGTGTACATGCTGAGAGTTGTATGGTTCGTCACAGGACTAAAGTATGGCCATTCCATATGCCCAACTGAGTCTCACTATTTGAGTTATAACTGAAGAATCTGTCAGAGGAAGCATCAACCTGTTTGCTCCATTTCCACTTTTCTGTGCTATTCATTGTAATGTCATTCTGTTTACATTTTTCATGTTAAAATCAAAATCGATCACAATAAAAGCCTCAAACATCGCTTATGCAGTCGACCACATCGGCTAAAATTACTCTTGGCTCTTAACTTAAAGAACACCTTTAAGTTGAGTTGAGGACATGAATTAAAGGAGTCATTTAGTTGGAGGTTAAAAAGGTGCAGTAGTTACAGAGTGCATTACCATGACTGTATACGTTTCTGTAATAGGTGCTATTCCGAGCTTTACCATGTTCTAATAGGCTGTTATTCACCAGTCTAACAGTCTACTTTAACAGCTGCTGACATAGCCATTCTCTTCTGTAAGCCCACACACTCCGGTGCGCACACACCCGCGCGCACAAACACACATGCGTGTGAATGCAGGAAAACACAGGCAGGCAGGCTAAAACACACACACGGTGATAATACTGAGGGCCCATTTTCCCTTATAGCCACTATGTAAACCTGCTACACCCACTTTAAATACAGGATGCAGCCAGTAACACAGGAAAGCAACTCTAAACTGCACCAACAAAAAAACGCCAGAAGAACTTGTTCAAGTTTGTGAATGCACAAAACCTAGCCTCTGTTGAAATTAGTGTTGGACTTTGTCATCTGTAGCCGGTTGGCTTGGGCCATCGGAATGTGTAACAGAGTGAGAAAAGGCCTGTAAGAACAGCAACGGAATTGTATGGGGGGAAATGAACTGTTTCTAATGGTGGTGGGGGGGTTCAAGGACAGAGCTTCTAGATCTTTATTAAATGTCCACCTCTCTCAAATGTAGACATGTAGGTAGTAGTATCGCTGGATGCTTGAAATACATCCACAGGTACACCTCCACCTCCAAATGATGTCAATTAGCCTATTAGAAGCTTCTAAAGCCATTACATAATTTCCTGGACTTTTCCAAGCTGTTTAAAGGCACAGTCAACTTAGTGTATGTAAACTTCTGACCCACGAATTGTGATACAGTGAAATAATCTGTCTGTAAACAATTGTTGGAAAAATGACTTGTGTCATGCACAAAGTAGATGTCTACCGACTTGCCAAAACTATAGTTTGTTAATAAGAAATATGTGGAGTGGTTAAAAAACAAGTTTTAATGACTCAAACCTTGGTGTATGTAAACTTCCGACTTCAAAGCACTCTCCTCATCCTCTCCTGTTCTCATCCTCTCCTGTTCTCATCCTCTCTTCTTCTCATCCTCTCTTCTTCTCATCCTCTCTTCTTCTCATACTCTCTTCTTCTATCCTCTCTTTTTCTATCCTCTCTTCTTCTATCCTCTCTTCTTCTATCCTCTCTTCTCATATTCTATTCTAACCTCTCCTTCTATCCTATCCTCTCTACTTCTGTCCTCTCTTCTCATCCTCTCTTCTAACCCCTCTTCTTCTATCCTATCCTCTCTTCTTCTATCCTCTCTTCTCATCCTCTCTTCTATACTCTCTTCTTCTATCCTCTCTTCTCATACTCTCTTCTATCCTCTCTTCTTCTATCCTATCCTCTCTTCTTCTATACTCTCTTCTCATCCTCTCTTCTATACTCTCTTCTTCTATCCTCTCTTCTATCCTCTCTTCTTCTATACTCTCTTCTATCCTCTCTTCTTCTATACTCTCTTCTTCTATACTCTCTTCTTCTATACTCTCTTCTTCTATACTCTCCTCTCTTCTTCTATCCTCTCTTCTCATCCTCTCTTCTATCCTCGCTTCTTCTATCCTCTCTTTTCATACTCTCTTCTATCCTCTCTTCTTCTATCCTCTCTTCTTCTATCCTCTCTTCTATCCTCTCTTCTTCTATCCTCTCTTCTCATACTCTCTTCTATCCTCTCTTCTTCTATCCTCTCTTCTCATTCTCTCTTCTATCCTCTCTTCTTCTATCCTCTCTTCTCATACTCTCTTCTATCCTCTCTTCTTCTATCCGCTCTTCTCATACTCTCTTCTTCTATACTCTCTTCTCATACTCTCTTCTATCCTCTCTTCTTCTATTGTCTTTTCTTCTATCCTATCCTCTCTTCTTCTATCCTCTCTTCTTCTATTCTCTCTTCTTCTATCCTCTCTTCAAATCAAATCAAATCAAATGTATTTATATAGCCCTTCGTACATCAGCTGATATCTCAAAGTGCTGTACAGAAACCCAGCCTAAAACCCCAAACAGCAAGCAATGCAGGTGTAGAAGCTCAATTCTTCTTCTCCTCCTCTCTTCTTCTATCCTCTCTTCTCATCCTTTCTACTTCTCATCCTCTCTTCATCTATCCTCTTCTTCTCCTCCTCTCTTCTTCTTCTCCTCTCTTCATCTATCCTCTCTTCTTCTATACTCTCTTCTTCTCCTCCTTTTCTCCTCATAGCTGTGGCAGGGCCACCACCTGTAATTATGCCCTGCTCTACATGCCTAAAATACACATGTCCATGTGTGTGTGTCCGTGAACATGTGTGTGTGTACGTCTATCACAGAGACATGCAGGGTGATTAAATAAAACAGGCTGTGACACTTAGAGAGTGTGTGATGAAACAGGGAACCGTCTTCACTGTAACCTCTCAACTGACTCCCATGGCTTAGGTAGCACAGTCTTTAGGGAACAAATTTTACCACAACCCCCCCCTCTCATTAGCAGGGATTAATTAGGTAGTACCAGTAATTACGGGGGTGCTAGTTTCCCTGTAACCCCTCTCTCATTAGATAACAGATATCAGTGAGTTTTACTGGGGGAGCTAGTCTCACCATAACCCTCACTAACAGATAGAGTGTTTCACTGTAGCAATGTTGACTGTTACCCAAGGCTTTCCCATGGCTGAGATATAAAAAGAATTGAGAGCCTAATTGGCCCCTGGGATGGCATACTGGGATTAGT
This sequence comes from Oncorhynchus kisutch, assembly GCF_002021735.2. Lineage (NCBI taxonomy): Eukaryota > Metazoa > Chordata > Actinopteri > Salmoniformes > Salmonidae > Oncorhynchus > Oncorhynchus kisutch. Next base: position 24,828,876 of record NC_034184.2, read on the forward strand.
AGTCTGAGACAGAAGTGGTGGCTGGTGAGAGTTGGAGTATTTGATGTATCCTGAGGTGACGCCCACAAGGACACCGCTGATGAACATGAGACAGGGTCATGACAGAAAGGGAGTGTGTGTGTGTGTGTGGGGGGGTGGGGGGTAATACAACATAGCTGTCTCTCATGTTATCCCATATCACAGAGGAGGGTCTGCAGACCTCAGTCACAAACATGTCATACTTCAACATACTTACAAAAAAATGTGCGCGGTACAAAGGAACCAATGTGAGTCTCAAAAGTGCAAACTCGAAGCTTGATCAAGAGCACCTTTGTGTGTGTGTGTGTGTGTGTGTGTGTGTGCCTGTACCTGGAAGATGTAGTCTCCAGGCTTTACATCGGTGATGTCAATCCACTGACAGTCGATGTCGTGGCGATACGTATCCCAGCAACCCACTGAGATGCCCTGGTCGCCCATGTTGTAGCAGGAGAAACGCTTATGCAGACCTGACACACAGACCAGAACAGTGACTTTACTCTTCAACTTGAGGTTTTTGGAGCCAGTTTCAGTGACTCAAATAAATAAAATAAAAACAGATTAACCATGGTCCAGGAATAATTCAGGTCATGGACAGCATATGAAGCCAAGTTATTTCAAATAAATGGTTGTTATAAATGTTAATAGCATGTGACATTGCTGTGGCATCCATGTTAATAACATGGTGTTATTACCTTCAGGGCAGTATGTATCCTCCAGACAGAAGCTGGCCTTGTGTCCCTCAGCTATTCTGGTTCCATTCAGAGTCAACAGGTCATAGTGGGTGAACACCTCTATGCTGTGGTAGTGCCTGGTAACACAGAATAATAGGGTGTGTGTATGTGTGTGTGTGTTTCAGAATGACAACAGTAGGTCCCCATGTCTGGTAGCCTAGTGACCTCACCACTAAAACATGGGGCAGGGTGTCAGAGTGACACCTCTCATAGAAACTTGTTTTAGAACTTGATAGGTAGCACCGCTCACACACAGAGCTGTTTACACACTCACAGTGAATGGGGGGCATTGAAACTCACCCACACACATTCATGCATTCACGTGCACACACACAGGAAAGTAATGCACGCAAGCACACACGCATGCATGAACTAAGACATGCACGAACATGTGCAGATACAAACACACCACTCCTGTGTTATTGGAACAGATTAAGAAAGGCGGGGCGGCCCTGTACAACCCCCAGACTGTGTAACACAGAGTGGCTCAGTCATATCTCAATGTATCTCAATGTACTCATTAAGACACACACAGTCATTACACACACACATTCAGTGGACAGCTAAGGAATCTGGGTAGATGACAACATGCCGCCAGGCCACCCCCAACTTACTGGAACAGAATACACACATACACAGAACTCTACAGAGAACACACTGAGGAGGGTTAAATGACTCCTTCTTCTCCGATGACGACAGTCAGAACACACTCTCGTCATCTGACAAGAAATGGCCTTAATTGGGGGCAAAAGTTCCTGACTTGATAGAAGACCAGGATAGAGGAATGAGTCACATGTATAGGTGGTGAAATGATGTAATTTATATCAAAGTAACTGACCAATGACTAACTACCACTAAGGCCAATCAACAAATACTGGTTTCTATGTGACCCTATGAGCCAGTTTTTATACAAACGCCATCTACTAACTTACGTTGAGGTCACAATAGGTTGAATATTTTGTTAGTGTCAGCAGTATGAAAAGTGATGCTACGAAAGTGAGGAGTCATTCGGTTGCAACGTTCTGAATAATGACACCCACTAAGATTCAAGTACAACAGAACAGCAACATGTGTATTCATAACAGTATCAAAGCAAAGCTTTATGTGGGCCATATGTTTCCGTGAGTAATGTTCTGTACAAACAGCAGTTATTGTACTTAATGGCAATGAGGTCATACCTTCACATGTTTTCTAACCTGTCACTAACTCAATTCAATTCAAGTCAATAAGACATTATTCCTCCCACACAGACCTCTAACCTGTCACTAACTCAATTCAATTCAAGTCAATAAGACATTAATCCTCCCACACAGACCTCTAACCTGTCACTAACTCAATTCAATTCTAGTCAATAAGACATTATTCCTCCCACACAGACCTCTAACCTGTCACTAACTCAATTCAATTCTAGTCAATAAGACATTATTCCTCCCACACAGACCTCTAACCTGTCACTAACTCGATTCAATTCAAGTCAATAAGACATTATTCCTCCCACACAGACCTCTAACCTGTCACTAACTCAATTCAATTCAAGTCAATAAGACATTAATCCTCCCACACAGACCTCTAACCTGTCACTAACTCAATTCAATTCTAGTCAATAAGACATTATTCCTCTCACACAGACCTCTAACCTGTCACTAACTCAATTCAATTCTAGTCAATAAGACATTATTCCTCCCACACAGTCCTCTAACCTGTCATTAACTCAATTCAATTCAAGTCAATAAGACCCTTTTCATCCCACACAGACCAATTGTGTCCCACAAGTGCCAATTATCCCATTACAGCTGTACAATGCAAGTCCGTGGTGATGGTTTCCATAATAATGCAACTTAGAAACATTTACAAGAAGCATGGTCAGCCAGAGCCACAACTTCCACTACTTATTTTATGTATTTATGTATTTATTTAATTTACCTTTATTTAACCAGGTAGGCTAGTTGAGAACAAGTTCTCATTTGCAACTGCGACCTGGCCAAGATAAAGCATAGCAATTAGACACATACAATAACACAGAGTTACACATTTATAATGACTGACAACCACAGCTAACCACAACAAGCAGGCTGTGTCGATCTAGGACTAGGACTCCAACAGCCTCCCTTGCAGTGTAACTAAGGTTGTTTTCCCAGGTTCGGTTTCCTGGAGCGTTTGTGAGAATTTTACAAAATATATTTTGTCCTCACTAAACCTGAAAATACAGTGGGGAGAACAAGTATTTGATACACTGCCGATTTTGCAGGTTTTCCTAATTACAAAGCATGTAGAGGTCCGTAATTTTTATCGTAGGTACACTTCAACTGTGAGAGACGGAATCTAAAAATCCAGAAAATCACCTGAAACACACAGCCAGGGCAACTAAGGAGTGACTCCTTAAGAAGCATCTCAAAGTCCTGGAGTGGCCTAGCCAGTCTCCAGACCTGAACCCAATAGAAAATCTGGAAGAGTGGGCCAAAATCCCTGCTGCAGTGTGTGCAAACCTGGTCAAGAACTACAGGAAACGTATGATCTCTGTAATTGCAAACAAAGGTTTCTGTACCAAATATTAGGTTCTGCTTTTCTGATGTATCAAATACTTATGTCATGCAATAAAATGCAAATAAATTACTTAAAATCATACAATGTGATTTTCTGGATTTTTGTTTTAGATTCCGTCTCTCACAGTTGAAGTGTACCTATGATAAAAATGACAGACCTCTACATGCTTTGTAAGTAAGAAAACCTGCATAATCGGCAGTGTATCAAATACTTGTTCTCCCCACTGTAACTTTTTCTGAATGTGATTTGCGAGACGTACATTGACATGACATGAGCAAGCCAGCTTGTTTACAACAGGCAAAAAGTTCCACACGACTCGCTCTACCTGGTACTCTGGTCCTGGATCTTGGACCCGCTACTCACACAGGTCCAGGATTCATTTCAGCCAGGGTTTATAGCATGGATCAGGCTACCTAATACCCCAGAATCCAGATCATAAAGGGATATGTGAAAACTCCCTAACTCCTACATATTATATAGAGCTGTATGGGATTTCCTCCTCTTCTTCCGAAGAGGAGAGGTGAGAAGGATCGGAGGATCAATATGTGGCGTGGTAAGTGTCCATGGTTCTTTTAATAAGAAATACTACACATGAACACGACTGAAATACAAAAACAATAAATGTGGAACGAACGAAACCCAAAACAGTCCCGTGTGGCACAAACACTGACACAGGAAACAAACACCCACAAACAAACAGTGAAACCCAGGCTACCTAAGTATGATTCTTAATCAGAGACAACTCATGACACCTGCCTCTGATTGAGAACCATACTAGGACGAAACATAGAAATCCCCAAATCATAGAAAAACAAACAGACTGCCCTGACCATACTAAATAATGATAAAACAAAGGAAATAAAGGTCAGAATGTGACAAGAGCTGGGAATTGCCAGAGACCTCACGATACAATTTTATCACTATACTTACGTTCCGATACGATATGTATTGCGATTCTCACAATTCTATATGTGTTTTGCGATTTGATATTGTCATTTTATTGCGATTCAATGTTCCAAACATATTGCTCACCATATGTCTGCTGCAGAGACACAAGAGAGAGCCATGAAGAGAGCCACAAATTATGAAGGAGCTATGAAGGAAAAATAGTGGAGTTTTGGTGCAGGTACAGAGTGCAAAAATAATACTATGCTTTTGTGAAAACAATACGGTACAATATATCATAAATAATGATATCCCCATATGTAACTGTATCAACCACATCCCCTTCATAGAGGTCAACCACATCCCCTCAGGGAGATCAACCACATCCCCTTCATAGAGGTCAGCCACATCCACTCAGGGAGATCAACCACATCCCCTTCATAGAGGTCAACCACATCCCCTCAGTGAGATCAACCACATCCCCTTCATAGAGGTCAGCCACATCCCCTTCATAGAGGTCAGCCACATCCCCTTCATAGAGGTCAGCCACATCCCCTTCATAGAGGTCAACCACATCCCCTTCATAGAGGTCAGCCACATCCCCTTCATAGAGGTCAGCCACATCCCCTTCATAGAGGTCAGCCACATCCCCTTCATAGAGGTCAACCACATCCCCTTCATAGAGGTCAACCACATCCCCTTCATAGAGGTCAACCACATTCCCTTCATAGAGGTCAGCCACATCCCCTCAGGGAGATCAACCACATCCCCTTCATAGAGGTCAGCCACATCCCCTCAGGGAGATCAACCACATCCCCTTCATAGAGGTCAGCCACATCCCCTCAGGGAGATCAACCACATCCCCTTCATAGAGGTCAACCACATCCCCTTCATAGAGGTCAACCACATCCCCTTCATAGAGGTCAACAACATCCCCTTCATAGAGGTCAGCCACATCCCCTCAGGGAGGTCAACCACATCCCCTTCATAGAGGTCAGCCACATCCCCTCAGGGAGATCAACCACATCCCCTTCATAAAGGTCAGCCACATCCGTTTCATAAAGGTCAACAACATCCCCTTCATAGAGATCAACCACATCCCCTTCATAAAGGCCAACCACATCCGTTTCATAAAGGTCAACCACATCCGTTTCATAAAGGTCAACCACATCCCCTTCATAGAGGTCAGCCACATCCCCTCAGGGAGATCAACCACATCCCCTGCATAGAGGTCAGCCACATCCCCTCAGGGAGATCAACCACATCCCCTGCATAGAGGTCAGCCACATCCCCTCAGGGAGATCAACCACATCCCCTTCATAGAGATCAGCCACATCCCCTCAGGGAGATCAACCACATCCCCTTCATAGAAGTCAGCCACATCCCCTCAGGGAGGTCAACCACATCCCTTTCATAGAGGTCAGCCACATCCCCTCAGGGAGGTCAACCACATCCCCTTCATAGAGGTCAGCCACATCCCCTCAGGGAGGTCAACCACATCCCTTTCATAGAGGTCAGCCACATCCCCTCAGGGAGGTCAACCACATCCCCTTCATAGAGGTCAGCCACATCCCCTCAGGGAGATCAACCACATCCGTTTCATAAAGGTCAACAACATCCCCTTCATAGAGGTCAGCCACATCCCCTCAGGGAGATCAACTACATCCGTTTCATAAAGGTCAACAACATCCCCTTCATAGAGGTCAGCCACATCCCCTCAGGGAGATCAACCACATCCCCTTCATAGAGGTCAGCCACATCCCCTCATAGAGGTCAGCCACATCCGTTTCATAAAGGTCAACAACATCCGTTTCATAAAGGTCAACCACATCCCCTCAGGGAGGTCAACCACATCCCCTTCATAGAGGTCAGCCACATCCCCTCAGGGAGATCAACCACATCCCCTTCATAGAGGTCAGCCACATCCCCCCAGGGAGGTCAACCACATCCCCTTCATAGAGGTCAACCACATCCGTTTCATAGAGGTCAGCCACATCCCCTCAGGGAGATCAACCACATCCCCTCAGGGAGGTCAACCACATCCCCTTCATAGAGGTCAGCCACATCCCCTTCATAAAGGTCAACCACATCCGTTTCATAAAGGTCAACAACATCCCCTTCATAGAGGTCAGCCACATCCCCTCAGGGAGATCAACCACATCCCCTTCATAGAGGTCAGCCACATCCCCTCAGGGAGATCAACCACATCCCCTTCATAAAGTTCAACCACATCCGTTTCATAAATGTCAACAACATCCCCATCATAAAGGTCAACCACATCCATTTCATAAAGGTCAACCACATCCGCTTCATAGAGGTCAACCACATCCCTTTCATAAAGGTCAACCACATCCCCTTTATACAGGTCAACCACAGCCCCTTCATAAAGGTCAACCACATCCCTTTCATAAAGGTCAACCACATCCCCTTCATAGAGGTCAACCACATCCCCTTCATAGAGGTCAACCACATCCCCTTCATAAAGGTCAACCACATCCCCTTCATAGAGGTCAACCACATCCCCTTTATAGAGTTCAACTGCATCCCCTTCATAAAGGTCAACCACATCCCTCTCATAGAGGTCAACCACATCCCCTTCATAGCGGTCACCCACATCCCCTTCATAGAAGTCAACTACATCCCCTTCATAGAGGTCACCCACATCCCCTTCATAAAGGTCAACCACATCACATCCATAGAGGTCTACCACATCACATCCATAGAGGTCTACCACATCACATCCATAAATGTCAACCATAACCCAAGCATAAAGGTCAACCACATCACATCCATAAAGGTCAACCACATCACATCCATAAAGGTCAACCACATCCCATCCATAAAGGTCTACCACATCACATCCATAGAGGTCTACCACATCACATCCATAGAGGTCTACCACATCACATCCATAGAGGTCTACCACATCCCCTTCATAGAGGTCAAACACATCCCCTTCACAGAGATCTGTCACATCACATCCATAGAGGTCACCCACATCCCCTTCATAAAGGTCCACCACATCACATACATAAAGGTCAACCACATCCCATCCATAAAGGTCTACCACATCACATCCATAGAGGTCTACCACATCACATCCATAGAGGTCTACCACATCACATCCATAGAGGTCTACCACATCACATCCATAGAGGTCTACCACATCCCCTTCATAGAGGTCAAACACATCCCCTTCATAGAGGTCAAACACATCCCCTTCACAGAGGTCTGTCACATCACATCCATAGAGGTCACCCACATCCCCTTCATAAAGGTCAACCACATCCCTTTCATAAAGGTCAAACACATCCCATCCACAGAGGTCAAACACATCCCATCCATAGAGGTCTACCACATCCCCTTCATAGAGGTCAACCACATCACATCCATAGAGGTCAACCACATCACATCCATAGAGGTCAACCACATCACATCCATAGAGGTCAAACACATCCCATCCATAGAGGTCTACCACATCACATCCATAGAGGTCTACCACATCCTCTTCATAGAGATCAAACACATCCCCTTCATAGAGGTCAACCACATCACATCCATAGAGGTCTACCACATCCTATCCATAGAGGTCAAACACATCCCATCCATAGAGGTCTACCACATCCCATCCATAGAGGTCTACCACGTCCCCTTCATAGAGGTCAACCACATCACATCCATAGAGGTCAACCACATCACATCCATAGAGGTCGAACACATCCCATCCATAGAGGTCTACCACATCCCCTTCATAGAGGACAACCACATCCCATCCATAGAGGTCTACCACATCACATCCATAGAAGTCAACCACATCCCATCCATAGAGGTCTACGACATCACATCCATAGAGGTCAAACACATCCCATCCATAGAGGTCTAACACATCCCATCCATAGAGGTCTACCACATCCCATCCATAGAAGTCAACCACATCCCCTTCATAGAGGTCAACCACATCCCATCCATAGAGGTCAAACACATCCCATCCATAGAGGTCAAACACATCCCATCCATAGAGTACAGTGATATAGTAATATAGCTCATCACAAGTATTGCAATAGAATATTCCAGCTACTACTAAGTATATGGCAAGGCATTGTAAAACTACAACTGCCACAATCCCTTCATGAAGTGAAACAGGACAAGTACAATACCTAAAACTAACATTTCTAGAACTACAAAGCCCCTGACCCCAAAGAAATACCTGTGACACACTGGTGCCATGTCCAAGACTCCCTGGTAGCCCTAGGTCTAAAGTCAGCCTGTATCATGTTTATTATGCCAAAGGCTGCAACTACCACAAATCATATAGACATCATAAAACTACAACTCCCACAACACCTCTTACCTATGACATGCGTGCCATGTCCAAGACTCTCTGTTAGCCCTAGGTCTGAAGTCGGCCCGTCCCATGTTCATAATCCTGGAGGAGAATCGTAGCAGGCGGCGGTGTCCGTAGGGCCAGTTCATTCTGGCAGCGGAGGATGACAGACAGTTCTCCTCGTTGGCACAGGTCAGCAGGTGTAGGGGTCGGTCCTCTAGGTAAACTGTCTCCTGAACCAGTTGGGCATCTAGTACCAGGTCAGGGGCAGCTAGGGGGCAGAGGAGAGGGGTGAGTGGTTTGGGGTAATTTAGGCATGTATGGGGGTCAGGGATGAAAGGTAAATCAGGTATTACAGGAAACAATAGGTCAAGGGCCAATACGGGAAGGGGAGGGTTAAAGCTTAATCAGAGATTATCAAAAACCAAGTTCACATTCAGAAAGCAAACAGGAGAAAACCTTTTCAAGCGGAAGACTGAAAATAAGTGCTAATATTGGAGTTCAGGTACTTCAGTTTCAAACCGTTTTCACCCATTTCTTGACATTTGAACAGAACCCTTGGCAGGATCTGTTAAGATTACACAGTTGAAGAGAGCTAGCCAGGTGGACAGGTGTGCTTTGATAATGACTCACTCTCTGAACAGGTGACCCCTGCAGCATTAGTCCCACCCCCTCGGGGACAGTGTACATGGTTGTTACGGCGACACTGTTGGATTGACAGCTCAGTTCCAACACAGTGGGTTCCACTCAACACCAACTCTGCTGCGTTACGATCCCCAGCCCAATACCACGTCTCCTAGAGAGAGAGAGAGAATGTTTCACTTTTGTACATTACTTTTCTTTCCTCCATCATCCTGTGAATTGAAAGAACTGCTTTTTGAGAGCTTTTTGTTCGACTTCATGGGTATTTCAACTATTGGCAAACATCCCTTTCCTAAATACCATCTGTACTGTAGATGTACTGTAGATATGTATATTTAAAAATAATGTATTTATGGATAGTTGAGATGTTTCCTGCACCACCCATCCACTCACAGACTAGCTTTTGTATAAACATATTGCAAACTGACACACACACAAGCACATACACAATTAACACACACTTCCCCTTGGGGTATGGGTAGATACAGTCATTTAGCACTGTACAGTATTTAGCTGCTGAATGGTCAGGTGACGGTCAGCTGTGGAAACGGCGGTAGGTCTGCAAGTCAGTTACGTTATGACAAAATAAAGTGAGTGTTACAAAGGATTATTGTAAGGCATTATGTTGTGTTGTAAGGCATTATACTGTACATGCATTATACATTCGATCATAATGCATTCATATATACGCCCTATATATATACAGTTGAAGTCGGGCATTTACATACACTTAGGAGTTTGAAGGTAGGCCTTGAAATACATCCACAGGTACACCTACAATTGACTCAAATGATGTCAATCAGCCTATCAGAAGCTTCTAAAGCTATTACATAATTTTCTGGAATTTTCCAAGCTGTTTAAAGGCACAGTCAACTTAGTGTATGTAAACTTCTGACCCACTGGAATTGTGATAAGAGTGAGTTATAAGTGATTTTTTAATTTTTTATTACTTGTGTCATGCACAAAGTAGATGTCCTAACCAACTTGCCAAAACTATAGTTTGTTAACAAGAAGTTTGTGGAGTGGTTGAAAAATGAGTTTTAATGACTCCAATGTAAGTGTATGTAAACTTCCGACTTCAACTGTATATATATACATTTACACAGTACCAGTCAAAAGACACACCTACTCATTCAAGGGTTTTTCTTTATTTGACTCTTTTCTACATTGTAGAATAGTAGTGAAGACATCAGAACTATGAAATAACACATGGGATCATGTAGTAACCAAAAAAGTGTTAAACAAATCAAAATATATTTTATCTTTTGGATTCTTCAAAATAGCACCCTTTCCCTTGATGACAGCTTTGCACACTCTTGGCATTCTCTCAACTAGATTCATGAGGAATGGTTTTCCAACAGTCTTGAAGAAGTTCCTACATATGTGACTCAGAAAGTATTACTGAGTATTTCAGCTATCCGGTGATTTTTCAGGTTTGAGGACTCAGGGACACCGTGAGTTGATGGGTGAATTGTGGGAGTCAGGGTGTACTCTAGGGGTGAAATGGCACCATATTCCCACAATGGGCTCTGTCCAGAAGTTGTGCATTATACAGGGAATAGGGTTTCATAGGTGTGTTTCCGTACCTGGTGTGCTCGGGATGCGAACCCCAGACCCAGCTGTCTACAGACCACCATGGCTTCGTTGATCCCCCAGTTCTCACTGCAGACTGACCCCCATCTCTTACGACCCCCTACATCCATCAGTACCTCCACACGCCCCTCACCTGGCTCCCTGCCCCCCGCCAATCGCACCTAGGATAGGATGAGGAAGGAGGAGGAAGGAGAAGAAGGAGGGAGAAAAATACATTTCAATTCAGTATTTTCTCAACCTGTATGTTTCGCAAGTCAGATGTTCATAATTATAAATATCTAATGACTCTATAATAATTGAATTGGTATTATAAACTGGGTGGTTCGAGCCCTGAATGCTGATTGGCTGACAGCCAAGGTATATCAGACCGTAGACCACGGGTATGACAAGACATGTATTTTTACTGCTCTGATTACACTCGTAACCAGTTTATAATAGCAATATGGCACCTCAGGGGTTTGTGGTAGGCACTGGTATATTGGCTATATACCACACCCCCCCAATCAATCAAATGTATTTATAAAGTCCTTTTTACATCAGCCGATGTCTCAAAGTACTGTACAGAAACCCAGCCTAAAACCCCAAGCAGCAAGCAATGCAGATGTAGAAGCATCATGGCTAGGAAAACCTCCCTGAAAAGGGGTGGCCAGTCCTCTTCTGGCTGTGCCGAGTGGAGATTATAACAGAACATGGTCTTATTGCTTAATTATATAATGTAAAGGTGTGTGTGTGTGAATGTGTGTGTGCTCTAACCGTGCTGTCCAGGCCAAGCTTGGGGATGTTGCAGCGTACTGAAGCATCCTGGGTGTGTTTAAACGTCCAAAGAGGGACATCTTGGAAGTAACAGTCTAGGATAGACTTCTCTGTCCCCAAACACTGGACACTGTTCATATGGATAGGACCAGTACCTAGAGAGGAAGAGGGAGAGGGAGAAGAGGGAAGATGAGAGCATGAACACACCACAACAACCATACATCTCTCTGTATCTTGTGTGGTACTTAACCTAGACCCGAGGGCATTGCAATGCAATCCCCCTAAACGGCCCTTATCTAATAGACACACCCACTTACACCCACAGTAGTGAAAGCTGAGGTTAAAGAGCAATAAACAGATAATGATCTCAGCCATTTGTTTGCGTGAACCGATTGTGTCTTCCCCACCACAACAGAACCCCGACAGCACCCCATCAACAAAAGGTTCCTATCTGTACTTAAGCAAAAACAGGTTCCTATCTCTATCTCTCGCTGTCTGTCTGTCTGTCTGCCAGAGGAGATAACAAGGCTGTACCTCGAGTACTCCAGAGATCCGACACACATCATTACCACCATTTTGTACTTTAGAAAAAACACACAAAAAAACACCCGCCACCCAGCCAGTACTTTTCAGAAAGAAAGCGTCACTGCTCTATGGTAACTTAGCCATCCGCTACAACCCCCTGGCGAGCAGAGAACACGTGCAAGCAAGAACAGAGTCAAAGCTGAATCGGAAGATAAAATACAGTAACACTTGAGTTAATAGATTGGTGCTTCTAACTGTAAAACAACCTGTCAATGTGATGAAGGAAAGAAAGTGGGAAGAGTACTCAAATTTAGACAGTAGGCAAGTACATTAACTTTTATTGATAAGTGTGAAAAGTAACATTGAGATAATGAGGAAGTACATCTAGAAGAGGGCTTGAAATTGTTTTTTTTGTTTTTTTTAAATGTTTAGATAAATTAAAAGAAGGTGTAAGCTGGGAAGATATTGAGTCACCACAAAAATAACACAAAAAATCAGAGAGCGAGAGAGCTGAGAGAAAGCAGGTTGGTGATTGCATAATTAGGGATGGGAAAGTCCAGTCCTCGGTGGCCTGATTGGTGTCACACTTTACCCAACTAATCATGATCGTCACTTTAGAATGTACTTAGTTTAATCAGGATTTTCAAGGAATGAGCAAAAAGTGTGACACCACTCGAGCACCCGAGGACTGGAGTTGCCCATCCCTGTTCTAAATTATAGACTGTAGGCCTCCATCCATATTGGTAACAATGACTGGGTATACATCCACCCACATTAAATAGAATAAAGAAAACCCACTTCCTGAACCAATCATCTCCATATGTGTGTGTAGAAAACCACGTAAAATACAACTGAGTAGCAGATAGATCAGAACAACCACAGTTTAACTTATCAAGACCAACACAGCTTCTGTGGATTGTGGATCTTCATTTAAAAAAGCACATTTTAGCTGATTTGGGCAGTAGTTCCATGAAAAAAGGCGGGTACAAAATAGATCCTGAGAAACTGGTTACGAAGAATCATGCACACAAGCACACACTAACAATCGGCCACAAGCACACACTAACAATCGGCCACAAGCACACACTAACAATCGGCCACAAGCACACACTAACAATCGGCCACACGCACACACATGGATGTATACCACCTCACAGAGTAAATAACATGTAGAAGTAAAAATACACCAGTGTTCGTCAGAATAGGAAACAGAGGCATTGTCCCTGTAATTTAAACCAATGATGATGAGAGTTCAAATGGCAGCTGATGAGTTTAGACATTGGTTTCAGTTTTTGACTTAACTTTACCAGTGATTAAAGTAAAGTTGAGTGCTATAAACAGTCAGCAAATGTAAAATTCACTCCCACTAATTTCCCATTCACTGCTGTGTACTTTGTGCAGTTCCTGCTGTATCACATTTGTGTGTGCGTACATTCAATGATCTCCTTTCAAGGTCTCATTTTCAGAGGAGAAATGTGTTTGTGTAATCTTTAGACTCGTCCTCTTTCCCCGTGAGGTACAGTAGATTTGGTCTGTGAACCCTATCATATCTCATATCCAGTCAGAGCTCTGCGTGTGCGTGACCTTACAGCAGCTGATTTGCATGTGTGGTAATCCCTTTGACAGACGGTGCAGCGTAAAAAACATGGCTGACGGAGTAGAACCCCCAAGAGGATGAAAGAGGCCTAGCTCTGATAGCGCTAGTGAAAGAGGCCCATATCTGTAGTAGATGGTTATGGATGACTGGCTATCAGGATGGCTAGTTCTATAGTTGGTGTCTCACATTACCACATTAACATACTCACAGTAAACACACACATTCAGACACACTGTTAACACCACACGTCTCTCTCTCACACACACACACCCAGTCACTCACACAGAGCTACAGTGGGGAGAACAAGTATTTGATACACTACCGATTTTGCAGGTTTTCCAACTTACAAAGCATGTAGAGGTCTGTAATTTGGATCATAGGTACACTTCAACTGTGAGAGACGGAATCTAAAACAAAAATCCAGAAAATCACATTGTATGATTTTTAAGTAATTAATTTGCATTTTATTGCATGACCTCTACATGCTTTGTAAGTAGCAAAACCTGCAAAATCGGCAGTGTATCAAATACTTGTTCTCCCCACTGTATATTTGTGTCCCCAAACAGCCCCACCCTAAAGCTACTGGGATCAGTACAGGCAACGTGACTGAGAAATGAAGACCTATATGGCACACCCACACAGGCAGACCTATATGGCACACCCACACAGGCAGACCTATATGGCACACCCACACAGGCAGACCTATATGGCACACCCACACAGGCAGACCTATATGGCACACCCACACAGGCAGACCTATGGCACACCCACACAGGCAGACCTATATGGTTTTTACTGCTCAGGCTTGGTGACATGAAAGGGCCTATTTGATGATTGAATGGACTTCAAATAGGATTAAACAGCTGAACATTAAGAAGTCCCACGGAAAGAAAAACACCATTAATGTTCCCTAAACCACGCTTAACTTCAGAGAGAGGGAAATACTAGGGTTCCCTCCTAACCACTAACCAACTATTTGGGCTATTCTCACTAGCTATGTGACCACAATCATCCCGCTTCCAGCTCCCTAAAGTCTTAAAGATTTGTATCTGTCTGCTTGATTGGCATGTATTGTATGTGCTAACATTAATTATAGCATAGTTTATTTATCTAAAAATGTTTATTGTAAATATTATATTTAAACTAATGTTTAGTGACTGTACATTTTACGTGCATTTACTGCATTTATTGATACTATTGCACGACAACAACACAAGATATTCATGCTTACCAAACTACAGTACATAAAAACACAAGTTATTCAATGTACATTTCCTATTGTCTGGGTCTGTCTCTGTCGGTCTGTCAGTCTGTCCCTGTCTGTCTCTGTCTGTCTCTGTCAGTCTGTCTCTGTCTGTCTCTGTCAGTCTGTCTCTGTCAGTCTGTCTCTGTCTGTCTCTGTCTGTTTCTGTCGGTCTGTCTCTGTCGGTCTGTCTCTGTCGGTCTGTCTCTGTCGGTCTGTCTCTGTCGGTCTGTCTCTGTCGGTCTGTCTCTGTCGGTCTGTCTCTGTCGGTCTGTCTCTGTCGGTCTGTCTCTGTCAGTCTGTCTCTGTCAGTCTGTCTCTGTCTGTCTCTGTCGGTCTGTCTCTGACGGTCGGTCTGTCTCGGTCGGTCTGTCTCGGACGGTCTGTCTCGGACGGTCTGTCTCGGTCGGTCTGTCTAATTGTGTCGGTCTGTCTGGGCCAGTCTGTCTGTCTGTGTCAGTCTGTCTATCTGTGTCGGTCGGTCTGTCTGTGTCGATCTGCCTGTGTCTGTGTGTCTGCCTGTGTTTGCCTGTGTCTGCCTGCCTGTCTGTCTGTCTGTCTGTCTGTCTGTCTATCTGTCTGTGTCTGCATCTGTCTATCTTTCTGTGTCCGTTAGACTCTGTCCTGTCATCTGGACTCTTAATGTAGGTTTTTTCCAACACCATACATGTATACGTTTATGTGGCCTGCAGAACTCAGTCAAAATTATATAGGACAGTAAAAAGTCTAAAAAGCAACATGTTATAGAGAGTGTTGGCAGATGTCCCCTAGTCCGGCTATGGCTGTAGTTAAGCAGCTGTTACGAAAGTGTGTAATGTGTGTGTGTGAGTGTGTGTGTACAACTGAAAACTCTCACGCCCATTGCCCTGCCAATCAGGATATAGTTAGGGACTTGCATTTAAAGCAGGGCGAGAGGATTAAACTATTACATTTAACCTGTCATTTGATATGACAGCCTAGGAGGCTAGAGCTGCACGTAACATAGTAATGCTACAGGCAGGTCTAGGACTTAACACAGACATTGTAAGCATTCACACCCACACACTGGGTGTTACTGAAGCAGCAGCCCAGTGGTTGGATCAGGAGGAAATATGAACTTATTTTGGGAGAAAATTAAAAGCTTTTCACTTCGCCTTGACTCTTACAACACAGGCACAGACTGCTGGGTGCTACAGTATGTAGCAGCCATAAGATCTGGGACAGGGGTACTTTGATGTGGCAGTGGTGGGGATTAGGTTAGGTTGGGTGTGGTTATAATAGGCTACAGTGTAGGTGCAGAAGGCTGATTGATACCAGAGATTGTTGAATAGTGAGCGATGAGGATGCTAAGAGCTACAATGTTCCCCACTCCTAAGGCTCTCTAGAACCAGGAGTGAAGAACAGTGGCTATGCGTCATTCAGGGCAGGTGGGGCACCTGTATAGCTAAGAAAATAGGCAGCTCCAAAATGCTGGTGTTTCAGCCTACCTCTAGTGCTTTCTATGATGGTGGGGCAGCCAGTGGAAAATACGGAGCGTAGGGGTTGGTAATGTCCTCTATTTGTGCCGTGATTGGCTCAGTGTTCTCACACTCATCGGGACACTACGTCACAGAGCTAAATAAAATTCAAGCCCGTTGGGTGCTGCCATAGACTTTAGAAGTGCACATCCAAGAAGGCTCAAGGTCATTGGCCACAAAAAATTACATCAAATCACATTATATCTACAGTAGCTTTGATTGGACTGATCATGTCAACATCTTACTTTCAAAATCTTAGCTAGCAGTCATCATCATGCGTCAAGTCGGCTCTCGACCTTCACTGAGTCCATAGAGGAGTTGCAGCGATGAGACAAGATCGTAACTACCAATTGGATATCACGAAAAAGGGTAACGCCATGGGCCACAAAAGTTTGAATAAATTGTCCATGCTGTCCATCCAGAATGACTTATGCTGCATTTAAAGCAACTGGAAACTCGGAACGGGGAAATCTCAGACTTGTGAGTTCAAGACAACTGGGAACTTAGATAAAACTAGCTCCGACAGGGAAAATACGGAACGATGATTTTCAACGGTTTCTAACTCGGAAATCCAAGTCAGGATTTTGGGACTCCTTCTAGAGCCCACAAGAAGGACTGTTGCAATCCCTTCCTGTTCCAGTGAGCACAGCACAACAAGGTGAGTTCAAAATGTCTTGTATGCTGCTGCATAAATTCTTGCCCGGTTGGTCAGTTTGGTCGGACGGGCAGCTCTGGGCAGAGTCTGGGTAGTTCCATATTTTTTCAATTTCCCAATGATGGAGACCACTGTGCTCTTGGAAATGTTCAACACTCTATAAATTGTTTTATACACTTCCCCAGATAATATGACTCATCACAATTCTATCTCAGAGATCTACAGACAGTTCCTTAGACTTCATGATATAGTTTCTGCTCTGATATGCACTGTCAACTGTGGGACTTATATAGACAGGTGGGGTTCTTTCTAAATCATGTCCAAACAATTGAATCGGTTACATGTGGACTCCACCAAGTTATAGTGACATCTGAAGGATGATCAAGGTAAATTCGATGCACCCGAGCTCAATTTTGAATGTCATAGGAAAGGGATGTGAATACTTATTAGATATTTATGTATTTCATTTTCAATAAATTTGCTACATTTTCTAAAAAAAATGTTTTACTTTTTCATGCTTTTTCACCCATGGCTAGGTGGTAAGAACAGCTGGTGGCTGTCGCATATTAGGAAAAAATATATATATTTAAAAAATGCACAGCTGTGTGTGTGCATGTTTGCGTGTGCACGTCTTGGTGGAGCTGAGATTGCTGATTCCATTCCTTTGAGGAGCTTTCGGCTGTGAACTGAGCCCTCCAGCTGCCCAAGCACACACACACACACACACACACACACACACACACACACACACACACACACACACACACACACACACACACACACACACACATACAGCTGCAGTGACCATGGTGGAGAAGAGGGGAAATCCGCTAACAGTGTGTGAACCACAGATCAGCACCCTCAGGCTCACAAACAAATACATTCTCAGACCGTTCAGCGGCAGACGAGCGTAGAGTCCTAAGATAAGTCCTAAGCATGGCTGGAAAAGTTCCTCTGAATCTCAAACAGCCTAAGGTACACAGAGTACAGAGACATATACAGAAACTGGTCAAAACACAACTTCCATGTTCACATGGCACAACCGGAGTGAACTTTCTCCTTTGGCCAGTGAGAATAAAAGTCGAACCTTAACCCCTGTAGGACAGAAAAAGAGTCATACAGAGAGAGACAGAGAGACAAAAAGACAGAGAATAACAGATAGAGAGGGAGTCCTACCCTACCTTGTCCCATGTAAGCTCCAGTGAGGGCCTCTTTGGCGGTTCCGAAGCCGAGCTCCCTGCACACCACGCTAGCTGAGACGCGGTTCCAGACGTGGTCTACAATGGTCCCCCACTTCCCCTCCTTCAGCACCTCCACCCGGCCCTCACCCAGCCTGGGGCCAGCCTTCAGACGCACCGGCTAGAGGGGGAGAGGAGAGAAAGAGCGAGAGAGAGTCAGAAAGAGCGAGAGAGACAGCGAGAGACCGAAAGACAGAGAAAGAGAGTGAGAGACAGAGAGACAGAGAGACAAGAGACAGAGAGAGACAGAGAGTGTCAGCATCATGTATGACTAGACTGTATTATTGTCTAAGAATGTATTGTATCTTGTGTTTGCGCAGAACACAGGAAAAGTGTCTAGGTCTTGGCTCTTGGCACAGTGATGCATGATGTGTGTGTGTGTCTATATTTTTATGTGTGTGTGTGTGTGTGTCTATGTTTTTATGTGTGCGTGTACCTGTCTCTTACCACAATTGGGTGGGGTGCCTGGGGTCTTCCAGATGACATACGTGCAAACTGCGGTCCCGGTACACACCTCGCCACCGCATGTCTCCCACTCTTACAGGGGGTGGGGCTATGTGGAATGGACAGCTGAGCGTGACATTCTGATAGGCTGGTCTCTGACCCCAGGCAGTGAACCTTCTCTACCCAGAAACCCTTTTTACGAGCCATGAGGCTCAGCCTAGGAAGTGGGAGAGAAGAGGTCATAAATGTCATATAACGCTTTATAACACATAACATGTGCATAGCTAACGTCTGTCATGTCAGTTCCATGAAGGAGAGGAACAAGACAAGAACAATCCAGTAACACTTCATTTAAACACTCTACATAATGCATTATAAGCACATTTAAAACTCACAAGGCATTATAATACAAAATTATAATACAAAATGATCAACATCTGGAGAAACAAATCATTTGTAGTTAGTTGAGATGTTCAAACATTGACTAGGTCTTACCTTGTGGATGGATCAGCAACCTTGGTGTCCCAGATTTTCCTGTGAAGAAACAGGAACATTAAGAAAGGATGTTAGTATCTCTTCTGTTTACTCGTTGAGGTTTCATGAAACACATGTTATTCCTGTGAGGTGAGATGACTAAATCTTGCCAAAAGAATCAGCGGTTGTAGAAGACAACTGTGTCATGTGTTTGGCAGTGGTGTAAAGTACTTAGGTAAAAATACTTTAAAATACCCCAAAAAACAAATTAAGTAGTATCTGTACTTTACTTTACTATTCATATTTTTGACAACTTTTACTTTCACTGCACTACATTCCTAAAGAAAATAATGTACTTTTACTCCTTACATTTTCCATGACACCCAAAAGCACTAGTTCCATTTTGAATGCTTAGCAGGACAGGAAAATTGTCTAATTCACCCACTTATCAAGAGAACATCCCCGGTCATCCCTACTGCCTCTGATCTGGCAGACTCACTAAACACAAATGCTTCGTTTGTAAAGGATGTCCGAGTGTTGAAGTGCCCCTGGCTATCCGTACATTTTTAAAAATCAAGAAAACCGTGCCGGCGTGTTTGCTTAATTAAAGGAATGTGAAATTAGTTATAATTTTACTTTTACTTTTGATACTTAAGTATATTTTAGTGATTACATTTACTTTTTGTACTACCTTTAGACTTTTTCTGAAGTAGTATTTTACTGGGCGACATTCACTTTTACTTAAGTCATTTTCTTTTAAAGTATCTTTACTTTTACTCAAGTATGACTATTGGGTACTTTTCCCACCACTGGTGCTTGGTTAATGCCACACAAAATTATACCCCCACACACACACAGTTTATTAGCCATATCGGTTGGCATGTGTTGTTGATGAACACAGATGGGTGAAGCATTCCCTACACCTCACAAACTGGCCTCACATTTGGTTAATATGGTCCATGCCACACAGAATTACAGCCAAACACATTGTCAAAAACAAAAGCCACCTTGGTGGGCATGTGCTGTTTGTGTACATGGACACAGACAGTACCAGTTATGTCCTAGAAGCATCTGTACCTGACATTGTGGCCGTACGGATGTCAACAAGTATAAATACACTTACATAGACAAATATGTCCGCCTACAGAAAGGCCCATCTGTGTTGTGCTACAGTAAATCTTTGTGTGTGCGTGCATGTGTGTGCATAGGTGGTATTTTGGTGACCATGAGTGGCATAGTTAGAATAAGAACAAACTCATTTTTCCCTGTTCTCTCTGACCACCACGTCCTGGCTCTCGCTGCTTTACTTTGGGGTGTAGATATTTGCATCAGGAATGTCTAGTCTAGGTCTGTGTGTATGTTTAGAATGAGTGGTCAGAATGTAGGCCTATGTACCACATATGTTAAGTACCGTCAGCTAAGCCAGGCTTCAAGGGGAAAAACAATGATCTCTGTTGACAACGTGGGGGTATAGGTCTGCTCAAACAACTGGGTTGTATTCATTAGGCAACAACTCTAATCAACAACTTGATTCCAAGATGGCGTAGCAGTAAGTCGTCCTGTCCTGTCGTGTCCCTGTATTTATCGTTTCTTTTTCGTTTTTTACATATTTTCTCCACATATCTCTTTGAAAACATTTTGCTAAACCCTAAGCTTCCAAATACTCTCCTGCAACCCGACTCACCCAATGTAGCTATTTTTCCTAAAGTATTTATATTTACTTCGGAACCCCTCAACTGAAGCTAGCCAGCTAACCAGCGGGTATGCTAGTGGTCTTCAGCTAACCGGTCATCAGCTAACCTGTAGTTCGGAAAGCTCTCGCCTGTTCGTACAACGCGACTCTAACCAGAGCATAGCGGACCTATTTATTTTTCATCCCCGGATTCATCCCCGGATTCCCACCGCAAACGGAACATCTTTCAGCTGGATTTTTCAGCAACTAGCTATCTAGCTAAACCGCAACCCCGGATTACTCCTGGCTAGCATTTCCACCCACTTAGCTTGAAGCTAGCCCGGCCGTAGCACCTGTGCTACCACCGTAGCATACTCCTGAGCTACAATACCCGGGCCCACGACCGGTCTATCGATGTCATCGCATGAAGAGGAATAAACAGACTCACCCCATCGCGACGTCCCCCAAAGGCTAAGTCTCTAGCCCTCACTATCTCCCTGCTTGCTAATTCGGCCTGCTAACTGCTAGCTTGTCCAGCTCCGGTCCGCTAACTGCTACCTTGTCTAGTACGGGCCTACAAACTGTTAGCTTGTTAGCACAGGCCTGCTAACCGCCTGAATCGCCGCGTCCCAAACGCTCACCGGACCCATATTTACTTTCTCTCTCTTTTGACTTTTAATTTGTTTATACCTTCCGGAAACCTGCCTCACCCAATGTGATACGGAATCGCTATTATTTTTTTTAATTTTTAGAACACACTCAAGAACCTCCAGAAGCTAACCAGCTAACTAGCTACAAGCTATTTAGTCATTGTTAGTTTTTTTTTAACCTGGATAACACTCGCCAGTCCAGCTTCCCTGCCCCATCCACCGCTGCCCCCTGGACACTGATCTCTTGGCTACATAGCTGATGCACGCTGGACTGTCCATTAATCACGGTACTCCATTCTGCTTGTTTGTTTTATCTGTTGGCCCCGTTGCCTAGTCTACGCCATTTTACCTGCTGTTGTTGTGCTAGCTGATTAGCTGTTGTCTCACCTACTGTTTTAGCTAGCTTTCCCAATTCAACACCTGTGATTACTGTATGCCTCGCTGTATGTCTCTCTCAAATGTCAATATGCCTTGTATACGGTTGTTCAGGTTAGTTATCATTGTTTTAGTTCAAAATGGAGCCCCTAGTTCCACTCTTCATGCCCCTGATAACTCCTTTGTCCCACCTCCCACACATGCGGTGACCTCACCCATTACTACCAGCATGTACCTCCGCTGTACCCGCACCCCACCATACCCCTGTCTGCGCATTATGCCCTGAATATATTCTACCATGCCCAGAAACCTGCTCCTCTTATTCTCTGTCCCCAACGCTCTAGGCGACCAGTTTTGATAGCCTTTAGCCGCACCCTCATACTACTCCTTCTCTGTTCCGCGGGTGATGTGGAGGTAAACCCAGGCCCTGCATGTCCCCAGGCACCCTCATTTGTTGACTTCTGTGATCGAAAAAGCCTTGGTTTCATGCATGTCAACATCAGAAGCCTCCTCCCTAAGTTTGTTTTACTCACTGCTTTAGCACACTCTGCTAACCCTGATGTCCTTGCTGTGTCTGAATCCTGGCTCAGGAAGGCCACCAAAAATTCAGAGATTTCCATACCCAACTATAACATCTTCCGTCAAGATAGAACTGCCAAAGGGGGAGGAGTTGCAGTTTACTGCAGAGATAGCCTGCAAAGTAATGTCATACTTTCCAGGTCCACACCCAAACAGTTCGAACTATTAATTTTGAAAATTACTCTCTCCAGAAATAAGTCTCTCACGGTTGCCACCTGCTACCGACCCCCCTCAGCTCCCAGCTGTGCCCTGGACACCATTTGTGAATTGATCGCCCCCCATCTAGCTTCAGAGTTTGTTCTGTTAGGTGACCTAAACTGGGATATGCTTAACACCCCGCCAGTCCTACAATCTAAGCTAGATGCCCTCAATCTCACATAAATCATCAAGGAACCCACCAGGTACAACCCTAACTCTGTAAACAAGGGCACCCGCATAGACGTCATCCTGACCAACTGGCCCTCCAAATACACCTCCGCTGTCTTCAACCAGGATCTCAGCGATCACTGCCTCATTGCCTGTATCCGCTACGGAGCCGCAGTCAAACGACCACCCCTCATCACTGTCAAACGCTCCCTAAAACACTTCTGTGAGCAGGCCTTTCTAATCGACCTGGCCCGGGTATCCTGGAAGGACATTGACCTCATCCCGTCAGTTGAGGATGCCTGGTCATTCTTTAAAAGTAACTTCCTCACCATTTTAGATAAGCATGCTCCGTTCAAAAAATGCAGAACTAAGAACAGATAAAGCCCTTGGTTCACCCCAGACCTGTCTGCCCTCGACCAGCACAAAAACATCCTGTGGCGGACTGCAATAGCATCGAATAGTCCCCGTGATATGCAACTGTTCAGGGAAGTCCGGAACCAATACACGCAGTCAGTCAGGAAAGCTAAGGCCAGCTTCTTCAGACAGAGGTTTGCATCCTGTAGCTCCAACTCCAAAAAGTTCTGGGACACCGTGAAGTCCATGGAGAACAAGAGCACCTCCTCCCAGCTGCCCACTGCACTGAGGCTAGGTAACACGGTCACCACTGATAAATCCATGATTATCGAAAACTTCAATAAGCATTTCTCAACGGCTGGCCATGCCTTCCGCCTGGCTACTACAACCTCGGCCAACAGCTCCGCCCCCCCCGCAGCTCCTCGCCCAAGCCTCTCCAGGTTCTCCTTTAACCAAATCCAGATAGCAGATGTTCTGAAAGAGCTGCAAAACCTGGACCCGTACAAATCAGCTGGGCTTGACAATCTGGACCCTCTATTTCTGAAACTATCTGCCACCATTGTCGCAACCCCTATTACCAGCCTGTTCAACCTCTCTTTCATATCGTCTGAGATCCCCAAGGATTGGAAAGCTGCCGCAGTCATCCCCCTCTTCAAAGGGGGTGACACCCTGGACCCAAACTGTTACAGACCTATATCCATCCTGCCCTGCCTATCTAAGGTCTTCGAAAGCCAAGTCAACAAACAGGTCACTGACCATCTCGAATCCCACCGTACCTTCTCCGCTGTGCAATCTGGTTTCCGAGCCGGTCATGGGTGCACCTCAGCCACACTCAAGGTACTCAACGATATCATAACCGCCATCGATAAAAGACAGTACTGTGCAGCCGTCTTCATCGACCTTGCCAAGGCTTTCGACTCTGTCAATCACCATATTCTTATCGGCAGACTCAGGAGCCTCGGTTTTTCGGATGACTGCCTTGCCTGGTTCACCAATTACTTTACAGACAGAGTTCAGTGCGTCAAATCGGAGGGCATGCTGTCTGGTCCTCTGGCAGTCTCTATGGGGGTGCCACAGGGTTCAATTCTCGGGCCGACTCTTTTCTCTGTGTATATCAATGATGTTGCTCTTGCTGCGGGCGATTCCCTGATCCACCGCTACGTAGACGACACCATTCTATATACTTTCGGCCCGTCTTTGGACACTGTGCTATCTAACCTCCAAACAAGCTTCAATGCCATACAACACTCCTTCCGTGGCCTCCAACTGCTCTTAAACGCTAGTAAAACCAAATGCATGCTTTTCAACCGGTCGCTGCCTGCACCCGCATGCCCGACTAGCATCACCACCCTGGATGGTTCCGACCTAGAATATGTGGACGTCTATAAGTACCTAGGTGTCTGGCTAGACTGCAAACTCTCCTTCCAGACTCATATCAAACATCTCCAATCGAAAATCAAATCAAGAGTCGCCTTTCTATTCCGCAACAAAGCCTCCTTCACTCACGCCGCCAAGCTTACCCTAGTAAAACTGACTATCCTACCGATCCTCGACTTCGGCGATGTCATCTACAAAATGGCTTCCAACACTCTACTCAGCAAACTGGATGCAGTTTATCACAGTGCCATCCGTTTTGTCACTAAAGCACCTTATACCACCCACCACTGCGACTTGTATGCTCTAGTCGGCTGGCCCTCGCTACATATTCGTCGCCAGACCCACTGGCTCCAGGTCATCTACAAGTCCATGCTAGGTAAAGCTACGCCTTATCTCAGCTCACTGGTCACGATGGCAACACCCATCCGTAGCACGCGCTCCAGCAGGTGTATCTCACTGATCATCCCTAAAGCCAACACCTCATTTGGCCGCCTTTCGTTCCAGTACTCTGCTGCCTGTGACTGGAACGAATTGCAAAAATCGCTGAAGTTGGAGACTTTTATCTCCCTCACCAACTTCAAACATCAGCTATCTGAGCAGCTAAACGATCGCTGCAGCTGTACATAGTCTATTGGTAAATAGCCCACCCTTTTTCACCTACCTCATCCCCATACTGTTTTTATTTATTTACTTTTCTGCTCTTTTGCACACCAATATCTCTACCTGTACATGACCATCTGATCATTCATCACTCCAGTGTTAATCTGCAAAATTGTAATTATTTGCCTACCTCCTCATGCCTTTTGCACACATTGTATATAGACTCCCCCTTTGTTTTCTACTGTGTTATTGACTTGTTAATTGTTTACTCCATGTGTAACTCTTTGTTGTCTGCTCACACTGCTATGCTTTATCTTGGCCAGGTCGCAGTTGCAAATGAGAACTTGTTCTCAACTAGCCTACCTGGTTAAATAAAGGTGAAATAAAAAAATAAAAAATAAATAAATAAGGAAACAGACTGAAACAGGGATGGACTACCTGGTTTCGTTTTCCATTTAGAAAGTTGCTAGACTCTTAGAAAAAAAGGTGCTATCTAGAACCTAAAATGGTTCTTTGGCTGGCCCCATAGGAGAACCATTTAAAGAACCCATTTCGGTTCCAGGTAGAACCCTTTTAGGTTCCATGTAAACAATCTTTCCACATAGGGTTCTCCATGGAACCCAACATGGTTCTACCTGGAACCAAAAAGGTTCTAACTGGAACCAAATAGGTTCGCCTATGGGGACAGCCAAAGAACCCTTTTGGAACCCTTTTTTCTAACAGTATCCGTTTGGCCATAATGAATATGACCCTGGTGTGGTGTTGCTGGGGTGTTGGTAACATAACAAAATAAGAACTCTTAAATCACTCTTACTTGGCATCTTACAAGAACATTGCTGGTACAACAACATTTGTAAATAACTGGATCACTAGGAATGGATTCAAGAATAAACACTGGGCATTTTGAAACAACTCTTTAACCTAACCAACCATGCATAGGCTATATACAAATGTGACTTTGAACAGCTATGAGCAACATTGCTGGGAAAATGTTGAAACAAAACCCCCAAACGCACACAAACAAACACTCAGTGTTGGCACACTTTAACCGTAAGAACTTGTCAGGCCGTCCGAGAAACGAAATAAATGAAAGACCCGAATGAACTTTGATTCATAAAACATTTAGGCCAGAGTCCATTCCTGACACTCCATCAAAGGCATAGCAAAGACGTGCCCAAAAGGAATCCCCTGTTGATTCTCTCTCTCTCTCTCTCAACACACACACGGTCGATCAGCATCAAAGCAGCCGTCCCTCAGTTCCCGCAACAGGAGTGCCAAACAGGAGTTGAGGTAGACCACACACACACCTCAGTCAGTTGCACTTAGGGAAACAAATACATCTACAGATAACACAGGATATTTGGATTTCCATCATGAAACTAACAAACATGTCTGCCTTTCTAGTCACATACTACAAACAAGGATGTTGGAATCAAGAGATTCAAATTGTTATTAAGTAAGTGGTTCCTCAGCCATTTTTTTGGTTTACTTTATTCAACTTTTTGGTCCAAGTATTGATTGAACTAAAAAAAAGCTTAGTTTTCCAAACTTAGCTCCAACTTGAGAACAGTGCTTTTAACATACAATGTTTTCAACTTACCTACATGGTTATATTGTGCATGCTTATTTATACAGTAATTCATATTCAATATGTAGTCACCTGGGATTTTAACTCACAACCTCTTGGTCCATGGCATTCCAATCTTCCTGCTATGCCAACATGTCTGTGTCATTGACTGATTTTACCTGTGTTACACTTTGCACTTCAAAGCAAATAACTATGTTATTTATCATAGTGATTAAGGAGTAACATTAAAACAGAGTAATATACCCCATCAACATCAGTCAACTATACAGAAAAGCCCAAAATTGCTGAAATAAGTAACTCAAATAGTGATGGGAGAGTAGTCAGATTCACTGATAATTGACACAGACATGGAGATGTTTCAGGAAGATCTGAATGCCATGAACATAGAGGTTGTATGTTCAAATCCCAGGTGAGGACATGTTGAAAAATAATTATTGTACAAATGAGCATTCACAATGTAATCATGTATGTGAAATATGGAAGTTTGTTTTTTTAACTGCTGTGTGTAACTAGTTCCACAGCCTTTTTTTGTTGGTAAAATGCCCAAATAACAATTTCTAGTTGAAAGAACATATGAGACAAGTTGACAGAAATTTTGGAGCTAAGTTTGGGCCAACTGATTTCTCTTAGTTCAGGTAACACTTCGGCTGAAAAGTTGAGTAAACAAAAAAAAGGCTGTGGAACCAATTACTTACTAAAAAGAGTTGAAACAGCCAGTTCTCTGCCAGTAGGTCACTCGGTATAGCATACTATTGGGAGTCAACAACCAATCATATTCACCTAAAGAAAACTGACATCACGCTCAACGGGCCAATAGATAACAAGCCCACCCTTGAAAGCCCCTCCTCTGTGGCTATAATACCAGGGCTCATATTCATTTTCAAAAATTATTCGCTCTTCAGCTTGCCTGAAAACAGAAAGTCACATAAACTCTTCAAGCACACGATGATTACGAGATTCTGCTCCAACTTAGGTGTCTGTTAGTGGGGAGAGACAACTCGTCCCCCAAGATTAGGGTTCCCCAACTGGCGGCAAGTGGGTTGTTTTATTTGGCCCCCAAAGTTTTCTGAGTAAAAAAATAATATTTATTGGTATAGAGTACTTTTTTTTTTTGGACATAAAAGACTATAAAAACACCAGGAAATCACCTACAAGTGATTTTAATTTAATAAATTTGTTCCCAAGTATTCCTACGCATAACACAGATACACGTGATCATATATAAATGTAAGGAAGGTTTGAAATTATTATTTTAGTCAAACATTATATCTGTTTGGGCTTCTAGTGATCCATTTTCAGTCTACAAATTCTTTGTAATTCTCTTCCGGCCACCGAACATCCGCTCAAGCAACAAATCGCCCCGTGGCTGAATCTAGTTGATGATACCTGTCCTAGAAGTTGCGAGTTTTGGGTCTTGGTATTGTTTTTTTATTTTGTAGAAGCTGACTACTTTCGGCTCTGCTTGTGTAGCCAGTGCTACTTGCTTGAGTAAGATGGCCAGCGGTAAGAAAGAGTATGTTTTAGAGGCCAGGACAGAGAAGCAGCGCTGGTTGGAGTTGATAGGGGTGTCATCCCAGCCAAGTGAGGCTCATTCCAGTGTCTCATTCCAGTTTCTCTGGCAGTGTCCAGAAGGGTTGAAATACTATCCCTGGTTTGCTCTGGAGGGTTTTCAAGAGTGTGAATCAGATGACATCAGTCTGGGGCAGCCTAAAGCCCTGGCTTTGGATTCGGCAGGGGAGAGTGAAGCATTGGTGGTTAATTGGAGGCTAACCAGCTACCAGCTATCAGCTATCAGTCGGCTAACCTTTAGCTCGGAAAGCTCTCGCCAGTTCATACAACGGGTTTCAAACCAGAGCATACCGGACCTATCTTTCTCTCCATAGCACCGGATTCCTACCACAAACTCTGAACCTATTCATCTGAATCATGGCAGCTAGCTAACCGCAACCTGGGTTGGCTACTCCTGGCTAACGTTCCAGTCCCGGAGCAAGCACCAACTAGCCTGGGGCTAGCCCATGCTAGACCATGCTAGGGCTCCTGGGCCACTCCTGAAGCCCACTCCTCGGCTACAATATCCGGTCCCCTTCTACTGCCGGTATGAGGCACGGAACCCAGCCGATCCTTCACGACTGGAATACCGACATAATCTGCCCGAGGATCCCAACAGACCCCTCAGGCGCGACGTCCCCTGAAGGTCCATTCTTCTAACCGCAGCCTGCTAGCTATCTATAGCATATTGGACTGTTTAGCTGAACCATCAGCCAGTTTCTTGGACCACTATACCCATTTTGCCAATTGGACTTGGACCCCTCTGCTACTTGGAACCCTACTAATTCCATGACTGGTCTATCGACGTCACCGCAGGAGGAGGCAAAAACAGACTTTCCCCCATCGCGTCGTCCCTCTATGGCCCTTATGCTACCTGACTAGCCCCGGCCTGCTAACTGCTAGCTTGCTAGCACCGGCCTCCTAACTGTCTGAATCGCCGTATCCCCAGCCAGCCCAACCACTCACTGGACCCATACGATCACTTGGCTATGCATGCCTCTCCCTAATATCAATATGACTTGTCCATTACTGTCCTGGATAGTGATTACTGTGTTATTTCACTGTAGAGCCTATAGCCCTGCTCAATATGCCTTAATCAACCACGTTGTTCCACCTCCCACATATGCGATGACATCACCTGGTTTAAACGTCTCTAGAGACTATATCTCTCTCTTCATTACTCAATGCCTAGGTTTACCTCCAATGTACTCTTCCTACCATACCTTTATCTGTACATTATGCCTTGAATCTATGCTATCGTGACCAGAAACCTGCTCCCTTTACTCTCTGTTCCGAACGTGCTAGACGGACAGTTCTTATAGCCTTTAGCCATACCCTTATCCTACTTCTCCTCTGTTCCTCTGGTGATGTAGAGGTTAATCCAGGACCTGCAGTGCCTAGCTCCACTCCTATTCCCCAGGTGCTCTCATTTGTTGACTTCTGTAACCGTAAAAGCCTTGGGTTCATGCATGTTAACATTAGAAGCCCGCTCCCTAAGTTAGCTTTTTCACTGCTTTAGCACATTCTGCCAACCCGGATGTCTTAGCCATGTCTGAATCCTGGAAAAACCCTGAAATTTCCATCCCTAACTATAACATTTTCCGCCAAGATAGAACTGACAAAGGGGTCTGTGTTGCAATCTACTGCAGAGATAGCCTGCAGAGTTCTATCTTACCATCCAGGTCTGTACCAAAACAATTCGAGCTCTACTTCTAAAAATTCCCCTTTCCAGAAACAAGTCTCTCACCATTGCCGCTTGCTATAGACCACCCTCTGCCCCCAGCTGTGCCCTGGAAACCATATGTGAATTGATTGCTCCCCATCTATCTTCTGAGCTCGTGCAGCTAGGTGACCTAAACTGGGACATGCTTAACACCATCCTACAATCTAATATTGATGCCCTCAATCTCACACAAATTATCAATGAACCTACCAGGTACAACCCCAAATCTGTAAACAGGGGCACCCTCATAGATATTATCCTAACTAACTCCTAACCAAGATCTCAGCAATCACTGCCTCATTGTTTGCATCCGTAATGGGTCTGCGATCAAACAACCACACTTCATCGATGTCAAACGCTCCCTAAAACACTTCTGTGAACAGGCCTTTCTAATTGACCTGGCCGGGGTATCCAGGAATGACATTGACCTCATCCCGTCAGTAGAGGATGCCTGGTTATTCTTTAAAAGTGCCTTCCTCACTATCTTAAATAAGCATGCTCCATTCAAACAATGTAGAACTAGGAATAGATATAGCCCTTGGTTCACTCCAGACCTGTCTGCCCTTGACCAGCACAAAAACATCATGTGGCGTTCTGCATTAGCATCGAATATGCAACTTTTTAGGGAAGTTAGGAACAAATATACACAGGCAGTTAGGAAAGCTAGGGCTAGCTTTTTCAAACAGAAATTTGCATCCTGTAGTACAAACTCAAGAAACTTCTGGGACACTGTTAAAGTCCATGGAGAATAAGAGCACCTCCTCCCAGCTGCCCACTGCACTGAGGCTAGGAAACACTGTCACTACCAATAAATCCACAATAATTGAGATTTTCAATAATCATTTTTCTATGGCTGGCCATGCTTTCCACCTGGCTACCCCTAGCCCGGTCAACAGCCCTGCGCTCCCTACAGCAACTCGCCCAAATCCAAATAGCTGATGTTCTGAAAGAGCTGCAAAATCTGGATCCCTACAAATCAGCCGGGCTAGACAATCTGGACCCTCCCTTAATAAAATTATCTGCCAAAATTATTGCAACCCCTATTACTAGCCTGTTCAGCCTCTCTTTCGTATCATCTGAGCTTCCCATAGATTGGAAAGCTGCCGCGGTCATCCCCCTCGTCAAAGGGGGAGACACTCTAGACTCAAACTGCTACAGACCTAAATCTATTCTACTCTGCCTTTCAAAGGTCTTTGATAGCCAAGTTAACAAACAGAATACCGACCATTTCGAATCTCACCGTACCTTCTCCGCTACGCAATCTGGTTTCAGAGCTGGTCATGGGTGGACCTCAGCCACACTCAAAGTCCTAAACGATATCATAACACCATTGATAAGAGACATTACTGTGCAGCCGTATTCATCGACCTGGCTAAGGCTTTCGACTCTGTCAATCACAACATTCTTATTGTCAGACTCAACAGCCTTGGTTTCTCAAATGATTGCCTCGCTTGGTTCACCAACTACTTCTCCGATAGAGCTCAGTATGTCAAATCGGAGGGCTGTTGTCCGAACCTCTGGCAATCTCTATAAGGGGTGCCACAGGGTTCAATTCTTGGGCCGACTCTCTTCTTTGTATACATCAATGATGTCGCTCTCGCTGCTAGTTATTCTTTGATCCACCTCTACGCAGACGACACCATTCTGTATACCTCTGGCACTTCGTTGGACACTGTGTTAACTAACCTCCAGATGAGCTTCAATGCCATACAACTCTCCTTCCGTGGCCTCCAACTGCTCTTAAATGCAAGTAAAACTAAATGCATGCTCTTCAACCGGTTGCTGCCCGCACCTGCCCGCCCGTTCAGCATCACTACTCTGGATAGTGCTGACTTAGAGTATGTGGACAACTACAAATACCTAGGTGTCTGGTTAGACTGTAAACTCTTCTTCCAGACTCACATCATTAAACATCTCCAATCAAAAATTTAATCTAGAATCGGCTTCCTATTTCGCAACATAGCAACCTTCACTCATGCTGCCAAACATACCCTTGTAAAATTGACCATCCTACCGATCCTCGAATTCGGCGATGTCATTTACAAAATAGCCTCCAACACTCTACTCAACAAATTGGATGCAGTCTATCACAGTGCCATCCGTTTTGTTACCAAAGCCCCATATACTACCCACCACTGCGCCCTGTATGATCTCGTTGGCTGGCCCTCACTTCATACTCGTCGCCAAACCCACTGGCTCCAGGTCATCTACAAGTCTCTGCTAGGTAAAGCCCCGCCTTATCTCAGCTCACTGGTCACGATAGCAGCACCCACCCGTAGTACGCGCTCCAGCAGGTACATCTCACTGGTCACCCCCAAAGCCAATTCTTCCTTTGGCCGCCTCTCCTTCCAGTTCTCTGCTGCCAATGACTGGAACGAACTGCAAAAATCTCTGAAGCTAGAGACTCTTACCTCCCTCACTAGCTTTAAGCACCAGCTGTCAGAGCAGCTCACAGCTCACAGATCACTGCACCTGTACATAGCTCATCTGTAAATAGCCCATCCAATCTACCTTATCCCCATACTGTATTTATTAATTTATCTTGCTCCTTTGCACCCCAGTATCTCAACTTGCACATTCATCTTCTGCACATCCTACCATTCCAGTGTTTAAATGCTACTGTATATTGTAATTCCTTTGCCACCATGGCCTATTTATTGCCTTATCTCTCTTATCCTACCTCATTTGCACATGCTGTATATGGATTTTTCTACTGTATTATTGATTGTAGGTTTGTTTACTCTATGTGTAACTCTGTGTTGTTGTATGTGTCTAACTGCTTTGCTTTATCTTGGCCAGGTCGC
The DNA here is from genome assembly GCF_002021735.2 of Oncorhynchus kisutch. NCBI lineage: Eukaryota > Metazoa > Chordata > Actinopteri > Salmoniformes > Salmonidae > Oncorhynchus > Oncorhynchus kisutch. Next base: position 24,861,674 of record NC_034184.2, read on the forward strand.
AGTTGTAAATGACAACTTGTTCTCAACTGGCCTACCTGGTTAAATAAAGGTGAAATAAAAAAAATTGCAATTTGCAATTTATTAATTTGCAAAGTTGCAGTGATCATTTAAAATAAGTAATCTAAAGATAAATATTTTTAAAAGTCTGTCCCATTTCAAGGACTGTCAGCTTAAGAGGCAGACACAAGCTTATACTATACTAAATAAAGCATTATTTGAACAACCGTGCAGAAAGTGTGGCTTCGCATTTTCAAAATGGTATGTTTTCAACAGGATTTGACCTCATAACCTCACGTCCCAAAAAGATCCATAGTTCCCTACTCTACCTGCTAAGCTACCGGTCTGGTGAAAAACACTGTACAAAATCCTAACTATATTTGTAACTAAGGTGTCCAGTATTTATTTATTTTTTACATTTTTTCTATTTCACCTTTATTAAACTAGACAAGTCAGTTAATTAAAAATACAAATAAATTAAGTAAAAATATAGGACAAAACACACATCATGACAACAGACACAACAAAACACAACAGAAAGCGAGACCTAAGACTACAACATAGCATGGCAGCAACACATGATAACACAGCATGGTAGTAACACAACATGACAACAACATGGTAGCAACACAACATGGTAGCAGCACAAAACATGGTACAAACATTATTGGGCACAGACAACAGCACAAATGGCAAGAAGGCAGAGAGAACAATACATCACGCGGAGCAGTCACAACGGTCAGTAAGTGTCCATGATTGAGGCGTTGAATGAAGATATTGAGATATAATTGTCCAGTTTGAGTGTTTGTTACAGCTCGTTCCAGTCGCTAGCTGCAGCGAACTGAAAAGCCGAGCGACCCAGGGATGTGTGTGCTTTTTATAAATAGGCATCAACCAGTGGGTGTTGTGATGGATATACGGAGATAACCAGTTTACAGAAGAGTATAGAGTGCAGTGATGTGTCCTATAAGGAGCATTGGTACAGCACATGGTGAAGGTAAAGCACATCTAGCCGCTCAAGAGCACCCTTACTTGCCGATCCTTAAATTACATCTCCATAATCTAGCATGGGTAGGATGGTCATCTGAATCAGGGTTCGTTTGGCTGCTGGGGTGAAAGAGGAGCAATTACAATAGAGGAAGCCAAGTCTCAATTTAACTTAAGCCTGCAGCTTTGATATGTGCAGTAGAGGTTGGTGTTTGAAAGCAGCTTAGAATCAAAGAAAGCACCGGAACCACAGTGAAATCAGTGGAATCTAGCATTTTCTAACACACGTTTTGAAAAAGCATGCAATCAAATGATTCTTTGGATGTCATTGGTGATGTAATTCAGATAAAATGTTACACGCATCTGCACACTGCTTCAAAGTTAGCTGCTTAGCGATTTTGACACATGCCTCTGAGCTCCGGTATCAAACGTAACATCACTAGTATTTACCTCCTGTCCCTGCAGTGGTGAAGAATCACTAATCCCCATTTAAAGATTTCACAGATAAGCTAAAGGCAACCTAAGATTCCCTCATTCAGCCAGGCTGGTGCTACCAGACAAAATCATGAATATAGAGGGTATGGAGGAGGCAGTGCTCGTAAGCACACCGCCGAGTTACTCCAGAGGCTAACAAGGGGGTAAATCCAAACACGGTGCTTTCGAGTAAACTGTGCCGGTTCTTGGCAGATCAGATGGACAAAGTGTACCAGGCTGAGGATGTGGCAGCTCGTTCATTGAATGTGGTCACAATGCTGCTGATGTATGATACTGATTTGTTGCAGGAGCTGAATAAGACCATGGAGGCAGGGAAGCCGGTTTCAGAGCTTCTCAACGAAATCCCAGGCTACGGTTGATTTTGTGCTGCATCTGACCTGCTGTACTATCCTGTCTGTGGGGAAAAGTATGAAGGCGACAGTGGTGGCTCAGTGGGGCCCTACTCCCCAAGTATTTACTGTGACAATAGGGCTCACAAGTGGCTCAGGTCAATGGGGGCAAGTTACTGGATGCCGAAGTCCCCAAACCTAGTCTGGGCTGGGTATCAGAATGGTGGTACCACAAAATTTTGTTCAGGGGTATCGAGAGTGTGGTATCGTACAGGTGTGAGAATAATAAACACCGTTTATTATTCTAACTTTTCTAACTTTATTCATGCTACTTCTTCTGTCTTTATAGGTATTTATGGCGAGCTCTCTCTACAGTACACAAAACGATTGCACGAATCCCTCTTTCTCTGTAATGATTGCGCAGATAACTAGTGATAACCAGCTAACTAGTGTGTATATTATGAACACTTGTATAACACACATTATGAACAGGTCGAATCAGGTTGAGAAAACAGATTTACTGTTCCTAGACTACACCTCTGACTCAGTAATGGTGTGTGTTTAAATGTGTTTAACCTCTCAAGAGCCCCAGTCTGCCTGAATAATCAGTGTGTTCGAGGCCTCCACCCCTCATTTACCAACCCACAGGGAGAGGGAGAGCAAGGGTGAGAGCAAGAGTGAGAGAGGCTAACGATAGTGGGACCTACCCCTGTTGCTAAATGACAACAGTCACCCTGCTGTTTCTGTTTTCCAGCACCGTCACACTCCCTTACTTTCCTGACTGCCTTACCTCTCTCTCTCTCTCTCTCTCTCTCTCTCTCTCTCTCTCTCTCTCTCTCTCTCTCTCTCTCTCTCTCTCTCTCTCTCTCTCTCTCTCTCTCTCTCTCTCTCTCTCTCTCTCTCTCTCTCTCTCTCTCTCTCTCTCTCTCTCTCTCTCTCTCTCTCTCTCTCTCTCTCTCTCTCTCTCTCTCTCTCTCTCTCTCTCTCTCTCTCTCTCACTCACTCACTCACTCTCTCTCACTCCTCTCTCACTCCTCTAACTCCTCTAACTCCTAGGAAGCTACAGTATCTCCCTCCCTTACCATACAGTGCCAAAAGAAGGAGTACTGTTTGAACCCTGAATATTAATAACAACCACTTTAACCACCAAAGGCTTTGTCAGGGTAGTGGTTGTTGGGAACCACCGATCTAAGCACAGTTTTCAGTTGTGAAGGTGAAGTTACAGAGTTGCATAGTCTTTGTCCTCCTATCATATCAGGATTAACTTTTTCCATGGAATCAGAGATGACAGCCTATGAGCTCCTCCTTGGCTAGGATGATATCTTACACAACGAATGCAGTATGACATACCCATCAAAACAAAAAGCTATTTAAATTACAACTTGGGCTGAGCACCAGGGTTCATCGCTTCTCCACAACCACATAAAGCACAGCCGCAATACATAGGCCTACATAAATTAAAAGTCGGCCATATAAATTAGAGACGAGCTCACTTAGGATCACTCAGATTGCTTAGATCTGAGACACAGCCAAGACTGAATCGGACACACAAAATGTCACCCTAAGGAAAATGATACCCCCGATCTTAGGGAGAGCTGAGCTGAAGTGCAATTAAACAAAATGGTGGTTGTAGGTCCTCAAATCTCCAGGGTGACAGAGAGAAACAGACGTTGCTGACACAGCGGGCCAAAGTAGGGCCCAAACTATAATTGGATAGCATCAGTGGCTCAGTCCCTGCCCTACACACTCTTCTTCACTCACACATTTACAATGCACGCATGCAAACATACTTACGCAGACACACAAATGATGCACACATACATACTGTACATACACAGACACACACACACACACACACACACACAAAGGATGCATGTATACACACACACACAAAGGATGCATGTATACACACACACATCAACGGACACACATACAGCTATAATTGGGACGTTTTTTCTCTGGCGGCAGGCAGGGCAGAAATCCTGAAGAGCCTTACTCCTGCCCAACCTATAATTACAACATCTTCAGACTCTCATCCAGACCAGGAGAGATGGACAGAAGCCAGGACGGGACAGGAGCCATTTCTAAGAATGGACCAGAGACTGTCTGGTATATATGTCAATCCATGCCAGGTCATGCCAATCCATACTGGGCTCTGCTCAGTTAATTAAAGGTGCAGTCTATAACTTTCATTTCAAGTTAAATAAGTGCTATTTTTATTTAGCTTCTTAGACAACCGTGTTTGAAGAAAGAAAATAATGAAAGTTGCAGACTGCACTTTTAAGCCATTTCAGTCAACCAACCATCAGACACTCAATCACACAATCTTAGGATGTGGGCTATTGGGCTATTCATAAAAACTGTTATGTCTTACAATTATCAACCAACCAGGGCTAAAATACTAATAAAATCCATTTTAAAAAATGTAATAGAGCAAAACTGGCCTTAATAACTATATAGACTTTAAACATGTATAACTGCAATGAGGTGAAAAACGATCTAGCCGTTCTAGGTCATATCAGAGTAATGTGATGACAGGTCTAAAGCTTTCATCAGCTGGACCAAAAGGCATACAAACACTTGGGTACTGTTCAGTAGGAAGGAAATGAAAGAAAATGCTTTGAAACAGATGGGAGTTTTGCCAATGAGAATGTCAATTTTTGTTGTCAGTTTCCAGATGTTTTCTCCCATTTGTGAACCCAACATCAGGTCAACCCTAGGACACAAAGACAGAACTGAATCAAAACAGATAGCCACCAAATGCCATCAAAAATTTAATTTAATTTAGTAAACTCAGAATGCAACAGAGGCCTACTGATGAAAAAACAAACCGGTGGTTTGACCTTTGAAAAGACAATGGCCGTATCCGAATACCCGTACAAGTAGGCATTTTGGGTATGCAAAATAAAATGTTTTATAGTAGACTGTGACATTTCGAAAAATGTGCATGCTTTAAATACCAGGTTGTCATACTCACTTTTACTTTTCATGCAGTAGAATCAAAGATGATCTATTATATTGATAAGACAGCCGAGTGAGAACTCTAACAATGGAAATACATGTCCTCAATGATTGAAGGCAGGCGAGATCAGGTGGGACTATTATAGCCAATGAGAGGGCAGATACACAGGCACAGCTAACTAGTTTTCTAAAAGTTGCCAGAATGCACGTGCATCCACTTATATCATTTGTAACGGTTTAAACATTACAAAACGTATATTTGATCAAACAAGCCTCACCTAATTCGACGCTCTCTCATAGACCTCCATACAAAAAAAGGGCTTATCTCACGCTGATAGATTTTGGGCACAGTAAATCCTCATGCTTCATCTCTTCCTCTCTGGTAGAATTCACAGCACACTATTGAGGAAGAGAGTCATCTTTTCAGATCCACCTGTGTTTGACAATGACTGTTGTCAGCTGATAATGAGATAAGGGGACACACTGTACCTCAATGAACGAATGGCGGGAAACAACACAATTACGCATTAGATGACGCATTCTCACTATGGGTGAGTCTAGTATGTTCATACTTGTTGCTAATTGCATACATTTTAACTAAAGCATATGTTCTAAATAGTATGTCTATGATACACAGAATGCAGTTTTATTAAGTAATAGGCAAGACAAGGCCATTGGACTAGCATGCACTTGTCAAAACCGGACAAAGAAATGTTCCTGAATATATCGACCTCTCTTAGTTTTTTTCTTCTTTATTCCTTACTTTCTCTTTCTTTTCTTGAAAGCCTTGGTGTTGCTGTTCCTTTGACCTCAGAGGTTATAAAACAAGATGCCAACAGAAGTCAGCTGCCTGTGAAGGCTTCAGGCCAAGTCCTTCAGGCTACACCAATCTTGTCCTCTTCACTCACCACTCCCTCTCCCCCTTCCTCCCTCTCCTTGATGCGTAGTCAGACTCAACTTCATTCAAGGAATACTGCGAAAGCTATAACTACCCCATCTATCCTATTCTCTATCTTTCATCTGCTGTTCTGTTTAGGCAGAAATGAAGAAATGCATTTCACTGTACTTGTGCACGTGACAATCAGTGGTGTGAAGTACTTAAGTAAAAATATACAGAACAAAAATAAACATAATAAACATAATAAAAATGTTTCATGAGCTGAAATAAAAGATCACAGAAATGTTCCATAAGCACAAAAACCTTATTTCTTTCAAATTTTGTGCACACATTTGTTTACATCACTGTTAGTGAGCATTTCTCCTTTTCCAAGATAATCCATTCACCTGACAGGTGTGGCATATCAAGAAGCTGACTAATTAGCATGATCATTACACAGGTGCACCTTCTGCTGGGGATAATAAAAAGCCACTCTAGAATGTGCAGTTTTGTCACACAACACAATGCCACAGATGTCACAAGTTTCGAGGGAGCATGCAATTGGCATGCTGACAACAAGAATGTCGACCAAAGCAGTTACCAGATAATTGAATGTTCATTTCTTTAGCATAAGCTGCTGCCAACATCGTTTTAGAGAATGTGGCAGTACGTCCAACTGGCCTCACAACCGCAGACCACGTATATGGCGTTGTGTGGGCGAGCAGTATCTGTGGCCAACAAATACATATCTGTATTCCCAGTCATGTGAAATCTACAGATAAGGTACTATTGAATTTATTTCAATTAACTGATTTCCTCATATGATCTTTAACTCAGTAAAATAAATGAAAATGTTGCATGTTGCATTTATATTTTTTGTTCAGTATACTTTAAATTACTACTAAAGCAGTTTTTTTGTATCTGTACTTCACAATTTATATTTTTGACAACTTTTACTTCAGTACATAAAAAAAAAGTACTTTTTATCCATACATTTTCCCTGACACCTATAAGTATTCTTTATATTTTGAATGCTAAGCAGGACAGGAAAATTGTCTAATTCACCTACTTCTCAAGAGAACATCCCTGGTCACCCCTACTGCCTCTGATCTGACAGACTCACTAAACACACATGCTTCGTTTGTAAATGATGTCTGAATGCTGAAGTGTGCCCCTGGCTATCCGTGAATTTAAAAAAAACAAGAAAATGGTGCCACCTGGTTTGCTTAATATAAGGAATTTGAAGCTGTCTCAGCCTCCAGTATTTATGCTGCAGTAGTTTATGTGTCGGGGGGCTAGGGTCAGTTTGTTATATGTGGAGTACCTCTCCTGTCCTATTCGGTGTCCTGTGTGAATCTAAGTGTGCGTTCTCTAATTCTCTCTTTCTCTCTCTCTCTCGGAGGACCTGAGCCCTAGGACCATGCCCCAGGACTACCTGACATGATGACTCCTTGCTGTCCCCAGTCCACCTGGCCGTGCTGCTGCTCCAGTTTCAACTGTTCTGCCTTATTATTATTGGACCATGCTGGTCATTTATGAACATTTGAACATATTGGCCATGTTCTGTTATAATCTCCACCCGGCACAGCTAGAAGAGGACTGGCCACCCCACATAGCCTGGTTCCTCTCTAGGTTTCTTCCTAGGTTTTGGCCTTTCTAGGTAGTTTTTCCTAGCCACCGTGCTTCTACACCTGCATTGCTTGCTGTTTGGGGTTTTAGGCTGGGTTTCTGTACAGCACTTTGAGATATCAGCTGATGTACGAAGGGCTATATAAATAAATTTGATTTGAAGTATATTTAGAACAAAATACTTTTAGACTTTTACTCAAGTAGTATTTTATAGGGTGACTTTCACACTTTCCATTAAGGTGTCTTTAATTTTTATTAAAGTATGACAATTGGGTACTTTTTCTACCACTGGTGACAAAAAAATTGAAACTTTACTGTGGTATCCAGGCCTGATGCAGTGTTGACCTGGCTGACAACACCTACAGTCCCCACACAGCTGACATTCTCAAGACCATTCAGTCATAATTGCCTATAGGGGTGAAGGAAGGAGTGAGTGAGTCATTGAGCAGCATGGAGTATTCGAGAGAAGTAACACGCACTGCTGTTCTGGGGTTGTGAGTGGAGCTCTGCAATTCAGAAGCCGGATGGGAGGGAGGGAAAAGGGAGCCAGTCCAGGTGCATGTAGCCAGCACTTAAAAAAAGCTCACACCAATCACTGTGCCCCCTCATATTTATCCTGTAATTTTATTTATTATATATATAAATAACTAGCTACCAAGAACCTCTTTCAGGCTATCAATCAAGTTAGAGTAGCTTGCTTGTCTAACTATATTAGCTGGAAAGCCTGCTGGCAAGGTTGGTAGACTTAAAAAAATCTAGCAACTACTAAATGTACTGAATAAGACTCACATTACCTTCAATCTTTAACCCAGATTTTAGCAGAGATACAGAGAAGCATATTTACTTCCTTTAAAAAAATTACCGCCAGTCATGAAGTTAAAGACCACACAAGGGGAGTGCTTAGATATGCATAAAAATTCCCAAACCATCCATACTTTCTGCCCCCTCAGAGTTTTGGGGTGCTTGACACCCCTGGTGTGCCTCCATACTATTGTAGCCTATACTGTGTAAGAGTATTAACGGCACTTCCTAGATTGGGTCGGGATCGGCAACAAAATAATTCCCTCTGTCAGAGCTCTCGCTCCGATCTTGTGGAGGTGTTTTTGTGTCTCCCCTTCTAGTCGGTCACCATCTCGTGGGCCGCAGTTGATCTGGAGTGCACTGTATCCTGGGTGGGCAAGCTTCCATTTCGGTGTGTTGGTGGGGGAGATTTTCTCACAAGGTGTTTTTGGAATGATATGATTTTGTGCACATTCTAATATATATATATATATATATATATACTGTACAAGCGGAGGCAGTTTCTGTAAGACTGCTTTGTAATGAAATAAAAGAGAGAATGCAGCTCTCTTACAGACAGAGAGGTCCATTACACATTTTTATACAGACTACAATGGGTCCTAAAATTGTCCCCTGTGATAAAACATATTGCGGAATGGTAGACTGTGTCCAAGGGTTTCAAAACAGAGGTTGCCGAATGCATGTAAACAATATCAGCAAAATCCATTACAGGGAGAAGCGTTGTCTTAACAATCTTTCTCCTATTTTCAATACTGGGGTATGATTTATTTCGACATAAAAAACAATCTTAGCTTCTTAGTCAGATTTTCTATCTGCGATACGAAGAACAACTTGTCATCAATCCAGACACCCAGGTACCTACAATATATTGAGAAACAAGCTCAATTTGGGCTCCATTTGTAGCGCAAATATGCAGATCCTCAGGGTCAACATTTTGTGACCTAGAGAACAGCATGAGCTTGGTTTTACTTGTATTTAACACATATTTAAGAACTGTAAGTGATTTCTGAATTGAATCAATGTCATGCTGAAGTTCACGAATGGCCTGCTACACCGAGGTGGCACAGGAATACAAAACTGTGTCATCTGCATAGAGATGAATGTTACAAGTATTAACAGTTTCCAATGTCATTAATATACAAGGTGAACAATAATGGACACAAAATTTAACCCTGAGGAACACCTTTTTGAATCTCAAGAAATTCAGATTTTACCCCATCTATCAAGATGGCCTGAGTTCTGTCGCTAAGATAATTCTGAAACCATAAACAGGCTGTATATCCCAGGCCAGTTTTTGGTAACTTCTTCAGCAAAACAGAATTATCAACAGTGTTGAATGACTTTGACAGCTCTTTTTAGCATCCAAGGCATTGACAAGATCATTAACAACTAGCGTGGATGCTGTGATAGTACTATGCCCAGGCCTAAACCCTGATTGGTTTATATTAAAAATACAATTATCAGATAAAAAATAAACAAAGTTGTACATTAACCAATGATTCAAGAATCTTGAAATGGGGCGATAGTTGTCAAGATTATTTGTATCCCTTATGAAGTGGCAGCACATAAGCGGATTTCCATGCTTTTGGAATACTTCCTGATAACAATGTTAAATAAACAATGTGGGCTACTGAGCCAGCAATAAAGGGAGCTGCATGCTTAAACAGAATAGGTTCCAAATGATCAGCCCCTGTGGTTTTTTGTTGTTGTCTAATGTTAGCAAAGCATCCAGGGCATCTTTATCAGTGAATTTCCGAAAAGAAAACTCCTGACCAGCATTTTCAGTATCATTCAATAAATTTTCACCATCAACATCCAAACTACTCTTTTCAAGAGCTGGCTTGAGATACATTCTAATGTATAGCCTGCCGAGATAAAATGGTGACTAAATGCATGAATGATACATTTAGTCAGAAATAGGGCCACAATCTAAATGAATGCATTGGGGTAGAGAAAAGGAGACACAACCCTTCAGTGATGTTACAGCTTTCCAAAATGTACCTGGGTTCCCTATACATTTATATAGTGTATTAATATAATCATCAGATTTGGCTTTTTTAACTAGTTTTACACTAGTTTATACTCAGAAGGGTTGGATCTTGGCATCCGTATATCCCTGACACATACAATGAGAGAGTGGTCACTAATATCCAAAGCAAAAACCCCAGTCCCAGCATATTTATCTGGAGTATTGTAAATATGGGGTAAATCAAAATCGATTTTGTAGGGTCCTTTAAGTTTGGACGAGTAGGCTTTGTAATCAGCTGGGACAAATTTAGATTAGCACAGAAATCCTTTACAATCCTGCCTCCTGCGTTCCCCATGCAAGATTAAACTCTCCAGCGATCAACACCTCTTGGGTAGTAAAAATGGCAATTAAATCAGTGAGTTCGTTTAGTGCACACTTCTTGGCAGAGGATTCCTGTAACTGTTCTTTTTTTTGTTTGAACCCAACTGAAGACTTAAAGCCAACAATTAAAAGTGTTTAGGACTAGAGGTAACCTTTAAAAGAGACACAGAAAGAATCATATTTGGGTGAATAGCAACACCACCACCTTTGCCTTTCTTATCAGCCCTAAACACATTGTAAACATCCATAGCATCCTCAGAGTCCAGGTTTTATCAGTTAACCAAGTTTCAGGAAAAAATACAAATATCAGGGTTTGCCTGAGAGGCTCAGATCTTGACATGATCCATTTTAGGTAATAAACTATGAATGTTAAGATGTAAACATCTCAAACCTTTTCTGCATTTCAAATCACACAGAGTTTCAATACAAAGATCTGATTAAACTTATTAGGACAATAAAACAAAGTAGGAATAGCAATTACATTTCTCCGATTAGCACATTCAGATACAACATGTGGAACTCTCACAGTGACCAAAGAGGAGATGGTAAAAACTGACTTACATGTAATGCTAATATTGTCCTCACATCAATTTAGTTGACCAATAGGCCATTCTTTAAGGTTCATGTGCTTCCCCTCATTAAACAGAAGGTGGTGTAGTCTACTTGGACCTATAGGGTTAGGTTGCCACATGAGTAAGAGGAGCCGTACCAGGTGTAACATGGTGAGTCTTTGCAGTCATTACACAGCCAGTGTTATATTTATAAGAGGATCTCCCTTCATTCTAAAAGCTGGTGTAGTAATTGTATTAGACCCCGCCCATTCCCACCCCTTATCCAAACACGAGTTAAAGATATAATGATGTAATTGAAACATCTGGCACATAAAAACTGGTTGACAGGCAAACAGGCCAATCAAATATTTTACAACATGAAAATTGACCAGGCCGGTCTTGAAACTCCACTCACTTTCACGTAGCATGACAGGAAAATGTCTAGTGAGGAAATTAACTGGCTAAAACAGTAGCTCTCTTTAAACAGTTACAGGATTCTAACACCTGGAGTATAGAACAGATGTTATGGTCAGCTCAATCACACGCACGTACATACAAGCACACACACGAACACACACTGACACACACAGCTCGCCACAGTAGTTGCATCCCATACGGAGAATTAATGTCTCAACTTTGAGTCGCACAGGACAAAACTTTCAGGAAATAATTACAGTAGGATGTCCAAGTAGGTCTGGACAGAGGACTTTCCTTCATAATGGGACAGAAATAGTCACGCTAATGTGTGGTCCTCCCTCGTTTATGAATCAAACCACCCTGAAACCACTGTTTTCCACAGGGTCAGAGGATGTGCAGTTGAGTGACTGAGAAAGGTTAGTGCTATCCGGAATCCTTGGGATGTCCCTAACCTTAACCCTAACCTTAACCATAACCATAATCCTCACCTAACCCTAACCTTAACCCTTACTTGAACCATTTTAAATGTAAACTTCAATGGGGTAGGGACATCCCAAGGACCCTAACCCACACACACACACATACACACCTACACATACTAAGTCTCTCTCTCTCTCTCTCTCTCTCTCTCTCACACAGACACACACACACACACACACACACACACACACACACACACTGCTCTCTATAATATGCCTGGGCTGGCAGAACATGAGCAGTGTCCTCAGAGGGAACAGCAGGTAAAGGTGAGGAGATGAATGGTTGAGTTAAACTCCCTGTGAGGGAACTGCCAATACCACCAGTCCCTCCACAAAAAGCCCTGTCTCTCTCCAGTTCCCTATATGCCTCTATATTGATGGGCCAGTTAAATAACAATCAGTATAGATATTAGAGCTCATCACTGGGATCTATAAGTTTGAGTGGAGCTGTTTGTCTGGGCTGAGAGGGCAGGGAAAGGGAGATGACATCAGAAAGAGAGGAGGGGAAGAGAGAGAGGTGGGAGAGGGAGGGGTGGGAGAGGGAGGGGTGGGAAAGAGAGCAAGAAAGAGGGGGATGAGGTAGAGAGAGAAAGAGCCGAGAGACGGCGAGAGGGAGAGAGGGAGAGAGAGAGAGAGGTGAGGTAGAGAGAGGGGGAGAGAGATAGAGAGGGAGAAAGAGTGAGACGAGTTATCTTTATCATCTTCCCTGTCCTTATTCTGGGCAGGGTGCCTTGGAGGAGGGAAAGAAGGGAGAGAGAATGAGAAAAAGAGTGAAGAGAGAGGGGAGGCTGGAGGAGGGAGATAAGGCAGACAATAGGCTTTACACTCCAGTCTGAACACCAGTGACTTAAATGAGTATACAAATTGATGTCTCTGTTTTTACATTCTCTTCTCTATATGTTTATTCAATTTACGTTTTTGTATCGTTTCACAATGGGATTAATGTCAATGCTGTCACAGTCCAGGAGTCAACGCCAATAGCGCAGTACTTAACAATTGCAAGGCATCCATATTAGGAACTCCTGAAGATGTTAGACAAGAAAAGTCCATCACGTATTTAAAAAAAAAAAATCCTTTATCTGAGAACTGACAATCTAGGACACTTTGACTAACAACTGAAAAAGTTATGCCTGACAACTGAGGGACTTCTTAATATGAACACCATAGAAATGAGGACATGAGTACATCAGGAAACAAATCGTAGCCCTGTCTGAAATCTACCCTTTTCAACTATTTGCAGGTCTGTGGGCAAAATGGAGGGGTTGACTTACTTGTATGTTCTTTCGTTGTGTAGTTCTGCCTCAGGGAACCCCAGCATTCCACACACCACTTTGCTGCTGTTGAGGTTCCAGCCCAGGTCACACACCTGCCTCCATCTCCCAGCATGCTTCACTTGCACCACACCCTCAGTGATCAGGGCCCGCTTCTTAGTGTGCATCAGGATGGGTCGCAGACGCACCTCCTGAATGCGCACCTTGCTGGAATACTGAGAGAGAAGGGGGAGGGGATTTCTTAAGCCTTCACTGTAGAATAGTTTGATCAAGGACACTTTAAAATTCAGTTGACCTACACAATGAATTTATCAACTGTGACAGTAAAGAGATTGATTGACTATTGGCATTGGCAGTATCGGTGGTTGATCAGCCAGTGTCAAAGTTATAGAGTGGCAACATGTAGCCTAGTGGTTAGAGCATTGGGCCAGTAACAGAAAGGTTACTGGATCAAATCCTCGAGCTGACAAAGTCATCTTTCTGTAGTTCTGCCCCTGAACATGGCAGTTAACCCACTGTTCCCCTGTAGGCTGTCATTGTAAAATAAGAATTTGTTCTTAACTGACTTGCCTAGTTAAATAAAGGTAAAAAATGTATAATGGAGTTGGTGGTGCCCACTGTAGCTGCTTACCAAGTTGTATGCTGTTTTAGTCTACAGTACCTACTTTACTGCTAGAGGTAGCAGGGATAGAGAGTATAAGGTCTAATGCTACCTACCGGGTTGTAGAGGTGCTGTCTCAGCCTGGGGCTTTCCGGGAGGTGTCCGTTTCCCTGATGGGCCTGTCGGGGGTTACTGCGGCTGGCCAGAATGCTCTGCCACTGGGGCGAGGGACTGACATCCGGACGCAGGGCAACCGACTGACCATTACGCGAACCTGTGACCTGGTCCAGTCGTCGCTCCGGACTGCAGACCACGCCAAGGTCCTCAGAGTGCTTACAGTCATTGACGCCCCAGCCGTTATGTTTACAGTCTTTCAGAGTCTTCTCTGTGCCGTCACAACGCACATTGTCCATCCAGATAGGACCTGGGGATGGCGGAAACAAGGTTATTATCGGATATGGATATCAATTTGTCATTGATAGAAGTAAGGAGGCAGGGAGGGATAAATCGCTGGGTGGGCGGGTGGGTTTGTGGGTGGGTGGGTGGGTGGATGGATTTATGAGTGGGTGGGTGGATGGATTTATGAGTGGGTGGGTGGGTAGATGGATGGATCGATCCGTGGATGGATGAATTTAAATGACTAACTGAATCATCTATCCATTCCCTCATTCCTTCATTCACTGATATATATTTTTATTAGAGTAAACACAGTAAATACCACCAATTAATATAATCAAAATAACCCTGCAGTGACTGAGCCGAGTTCGCCACCGTCATAAAGATACAAAGATAACTTATAGGACTTCACTGCACTGCTTATTACAGCCACTGCCTGGCAGCCTGGCGATATACGGCCTGAGAGGAGCATTTGTTTTACAGTAATGACAGCCTTGCCCTGCCAGCGACGTGCTACACTTGCCTTGGTTTATGGACATTCTTTATTGCCCCCTTTAAATTCCAATTAAAATGGAAGAGCGAGTGAACCGACAGAGCAGCAGCTAGGCTAGGTTGTCTAGCACCACCACCCTATCATGCAGCCTGGTCTCATAGACTAGATGTAACATAGTAAACCCGGGACACTGAAATTAGTAGGATATGTTACCTGGGTATTGTTACATAAGAATGATGATTACTTATGGCAAAACTGAAAATAGGGTGGTTGGTCGAAGTGGATTGGTTGGCGTATAACACGAATGTCTAGCAACCCAAAGGCTGCGAGTTCGAATCTCATTGTGGACAACTTTAGCATTTTAGCAACTTTTCTACAACATTACTTTTTAGCTACTTTTCAACTACTTGCATGTTAGCTAACCCTAACCCTTTAACCTTGACCCTTTTAGCAAACCCTTTCCCTAACCTTAACCCTTCCCCTAACCCTTTATCCTAACTCCTAAACTAAACTTAACACTAATCCCTAACCACTAGCCCAGCTAACATTAGCCAGCTAGCTATAGTTAGCTATGTTTTCGCAAATTCGTTACATATAGTATGTTTTGCAATGTGTAACATATCGTACTAAATAGAGTGTCTTTGATTTATGTACAGAATAATACAAAATGCTATGAGACCAGGTTGCAGCCTGGGATAGGCTACTGCTGTTTTGAAATTACTAAATGTGCAGCCAATGCAATATGGTAAATCAGGCCCGGCAGTAAAAGTCAAGTGCCAGGTGTTAAGGAAATGGAGGGTTTGAAGAAAGTTATTTAAGTTAGAAAGCAGATGCACTATTTACAGAAAGACAGGCCTATGCATTGTCATTTGACAGATGGAAAAGATTGGAAATCAACAGGTGACTGTGTTTGTTTAATTTACCTTTCAATTGTAAAGAGTATATTATCTGTATTATGTTATAGAAATAAAGATGACATTTGATCGTTGCAAAATGCAACACCTGTTCTGGAACATTTACCATCACCCTCTCCATATTTGGCACTGTGCGCCCATGTCATGCCGGTCTGGAAGCCCAGCTCCCGGCAGACGACATTGGCCAGTTTGATGTCCACTTCATCATCACACACCGTCCCCCACGTGTTGTTGTGCAGCACCTCTACACGACCCTCGTTATGTCCCTGGGCATAGTTTCCCGCCAGGCGCACCTTGCCCACGGGAGCCTGAGCGTGTGCGGTCCTGCTGCGTGGTGATGATGACGATGGTCGGCGGGGTTCGGCATGCGTTGGGGGGGAGAGGAAGAGGAGGAGCAAAGAACTCAAGCAGGTGAGGAAGATGCGAGGCATCATGTCTGAGTATGGAGAGGCGTCTGGGGGAGGGGGGAGAAAGAGAGAGAGAAAGGGTCAGAGTCATCAACATAATTTAGTTTTGAATGTTGGGTTATTGACTGTAAGTAATAACAATTGTATTACTCGATTGGATTTTATGTTCAATGGTATTGTATTCAGAGGTGATTATTTCCAATTAGATATTTAGCTCCATAATGCTGCACTGATAGTCACTTGAAAAATAAGAGGCCCTATCTGGGCTCAGCCAGCATGGAATTGTTAACGAGAAGAGAGAGAAAGCCATGGCTATCCTCAAATAGGCCAATACTGACATCATCTGGACAGAGTTTACAGATACAATGAAGAGGACTTGATAGAAACCAGTCTAATGTGGGCAGAATATGAATAAACTATTACATTTCCAACACTACATTTCCAACATTCTGTTCAACCACAGAACTATAATTTCATTTCACACAAACTTAGAGGTATAATTAGTCTATAAGTATTTCAGTTCTCAAAATCTAACCTCCCATATGTACAAAATATCACGTTGGGGCTACTGAAACCAATTTCACCCCAGACAGACACAGACAATCAGACAGACATGCATGTTATATGAATGTCATACCTAGCATTGCACAACACTATAACCTTACTAAATAGACATTCACTGTGTGCACTGAAACACGAGTATACACTTAGATCACATTTTACATTGAGATGCACAGAAGACATTATAATTTCACTTTCTTACTGTAATTACATGTAAATACCCCAGAAAGTTATTTGAATCAGAAAGCAACCATTATCAGAAATTGGTGAGTATGGCATAACAATTCCACATTTTAATGAAACACCTGTAACATCCAACATCAATGATGTCAGTTTCACAGACCCAGATAAATCCTACTCCTGGATTCCATTTTGTTGGGTGGGTATTTGCAGGTATTAATCAATGTGGCTTCATAGTCATAGCCTAAATGATACCTGGACTATGTTAAATCTTCATTTAAAAAGGTTGAGTCACAGACATGGTTGATGTTCATCAAATCACATGTTTTAATTCTTGCCTAACTAATCTAGAATGAAGCAACCATTCATGTTGAACCATCTGAGATAATCAGCCAAGAGCCAACATGTAAACTTAACAAAAATGACCTAGACTAATATACTTCAATTACAATTCATATTATAAATCAAAACCAAAAGCACTGCAATAAGGTTAATAAAAAGTCATGAAATAAAACCTGCCTAAAATAAGAGTAAAGTGGACTAACCTGTTAGAAAGCTACAGACACAGCAGTCCTAGACGTCCCAGACTGGGAGAGGAGAGAGTAACTGAGTGAATGAGTGTGCCTACTAGATGGGGTCCCTGGTCAATCCCTCTGCTCCTCCCTTCCTCTCATTCCCTTCCTCCATTCATCACTTTCCTTCCCTCCCACATTTCTCGGTCTCTCTCTCCATGTACCTCTCTTTCTCTGTCTCTCTCTTTCTGTGTCTCTCTCACTCATTTGTATATAATTTCATTGTTGCACATAGTCCCACAAATATCTGTACGATTAGATCTGAAATGTAGTCACATGTAACAAAGAAAGTCTATTCTCACAACCCACTATATATCCTATACACTCACAGGGAGCCAAATGTCAACAGTTAAAACGGTGAAGTGATGGCACAGTTCAGTTTGTATCCTTCACTCCAAACAGCCTAACCGACCACTCGGAGGCGTCGGCATGGTCCTAAAGCACAACGTTGCCTCATTTTATATCACATTCTAATGATAAAACTGGGGGGGGACAAAAATGCAATTTCAGAATGTGAAGGGGACATGTCCCCCCATCCCCAGTGAAAGTTATGCCCCTGTATATATAAATACAGTGTCAAGAAAAAGTATGTGAACCCTTTGGAATTACCTGGATTTCTACATACATTGGTCAAAAAAATCTAGGTCACAACAAAAGACAAACACAGTCTGCTTAAACTAATAACACACAAAAAAGTATACATTTTCATGTCTTTACTGAACACACCGTGTAAACATTCACAGTCCTGGGTGGGAAAAGTATGTGAAACCTTGGATTAAATAACTGGTTGACCCTCCTTTGGCAGCAATAACCTCAACCAAACGTTTTCTGTAGTTGCGGATCAGACCTGCACAACGGTCAGGAGGAATTTTGGACCATTCATCTTTACAAAACTGTTTCAGTTCAGCAATATTCTTGGGATGTCTGGTGAACTGCTCTCGAGGTCATGCCACAGCATCTCAAATCAAATCAAATGTTATTGATCACATACACATGGTTAGCAGATGTTAATGCAAGTGTAGCGAAATGCTTGTGCTTCTAGTTCCGACTATGCAGTAAAATCTAAGAAGTAGTCTAACGAATTCACAATAACTACCTTATACACACAAATGTAAAGGGATGAATAAAAATATGTACATATACAGTTGAAGTCGGAAGTTTACATACACCTTAGCCAAATACATTTAAACTCAGTTTTTCACAATTCCTGATATTTAATCGTAATAACAATTCCCTGTTTAGGTCAGTTAGGATCACCACTTTATTTTAAGAATGTGAAATGTCAGAAAAATTGAAGAGAGAATTATTTATTTCAGATTTTATTCCTTTCATCACATTCCCAGTGGGTCAGAAGTTTACATACACTCAATTAGTATTTGGTAGCAATGCCTTTAAATGATTTAATTCAGTCAAACGTTTCGGGTAGCCTTCCACAAGCTTCCCACCACAATAAGTTGGGTGAATTTTGGGCCATTCCTCCTTACAGAGTGTCAGATATCTCCCAAAGGAGATGTGGGTGTGGAGTCAGGCGCAGGAGACGCACGTTTTGAAAAGGGCATTTAATAAACAAGTCCAAAGAACAGGAAAAAACAGGACTACAACAGTAGCCTCAAACCACCCAGACACCGCCCGGGGAAAAAACAGGACTACAACAGTAGCCTCAAACCACCCAGACACCGCCCGGGGAAAAAACAGGACTACAACAGTAGCCTCAAACCACACAGACACCATCCGGGAAAAAACAGGACTACAACAGTAGCCTCAAACCACACAGACACCGTCCGGGGAAAAAACAGGACTACAACAGTAGCCTCAAACCACACAGACACCGCCCGGGGAAAAAACAGGACTACAACAGTAGCCTCAAACCACACAGACACCGTCCGGGAAAAAAACAGGACTACAACAGTAGCCTCAAACCACACAGACACCATCCGGGAAAAAACAGGACTACAACAGTAGCCTCAAACCACACAGACACCGTCCGGGGAAAAAACAGGACTACAACAGTAGCCTCAAACCACACAGACACCGCCCGGGGAAAAAACAGGACTACAACAGTAGCCTCAAACCACACAGACACCGTCCGGGAAAAAAACAGGACTACAACAGTAGCCTCAAACCACACAGACACCGTCCGGGAAAAAAACAGGACTACAACAGTACAAACCACACAGACACCGTCCGGGAAAAAACAGAACGTGTCTCCTTCCTGAGCGGTATGACGGCTGCGTGGTCCCATGGTGTTTATACATGCATACATGCGTATACAGGCATTTGGAAATTGCTCCCAAGGATAAACCAGACTTGTGTATGTTTTCTCAGGTCTTGGCTGATTTTGTTTGATTTTCCCATGATGTCAAGCAAAGAGGCACTGAGTATGTCAGTAGGCCTTGAAAAACATCCACAGGTACACCTCCAATTGATTCAAATGATGTCAATTAGCTTATCAGAAGCTTCTAAAGCCATGACATCATTTTCTGGAATTCACCAAGCTGTTTAAAGGCACAGTCATCATAGTTTATGTAAACTTCTGACCCACTGGAATTGTGATAGAGTGAATTATAAGTGAAATAATCTGTCTGTAAACAATTGTTGGAAAAATTACTTGTGTCATGCACATAGTAGGCGTCCTAACTGACTTCCCAAAGCTATAGTTTGTTAACAAGAAATTTGTGGAGCGGTTGAAAGACAATTTTTAATGACTCCAACATAACTGTATGTAAACTTCCCGACTTCAACTGTAGTTAACCTGGAGCCAGTGGGTTTGGCAACGAATATTTTTTATTTTATTTTATTTTACCTTTATTTTACTAGGCAAGTCAGTTAAGAACAAATTCTTATTTTCAATGACGGCCTAGGAACAGTGGGTTAACTGCCTGTTCATATGAAGCGAGTGCCGGCCAACGAGAGCATACAGGTCGCAGTAGTGGGTAGTATATGGGGCTTTTGTGACAAAACGGTGGCACTGTGATAGACTACATCTGATTTAATGAGTAGAGTGTTGGAGGCTATTTTGTAAATGACATCGCCAAAGTCAAGGATCGGTAGGATTGTCAGTTTTACGAGAGTATGTTTGGCAGCATGAGTGATGGATGCTTTGTTGCGAAATAGGAATTGGAGATGCTTATTGTAAGTCTTTAAAGAGAGTTTACAGTCTAACCAGGCACCTAGGTATTTGTAGTTGTCCACATATTCGAAGTCAGAACCGTCCAGAGTCGTGATGCTACATGGGCAGGCGGGTGCAGGCAGCGATCGGTTGAAGAGCATGCATTTAGTTTTACTTGCATTTAAGAGCAGTTGGAGGCCACGGAAGGAGTGTTGTATGGCATTGACGCTCATCTGGAGGTTTGTTAACACAGTTCCAAAAAAGGGCCAGATGAATACAGAATGGTGTCGTCTGCGTAGAGGTGGATCAGAGAATCACCAGCAGCCAGAGCGACATCATTGATGTATACAGAGAAACGAGTCGGCCCGAGAATTGAACCCTGTGGCACCCCCATAGAGACTCCCATAGAGACTGCCAGAGGTCCGGACATCAGGGCCTCCGATTTGTCACACTGAACTCTATCGAAGAAGTTGTTGGTGAACCAGGCGAGGCAGTCATTTGAGAAACCAAGGCTGTTGAGTCTGCCGATAAGAATGATGTGATTGACAGAGTCGAAAGCCTTGGCCAGGTTGATGAAGATGGCTGCTCAGTATCGATGGTGGTTATGAGTGTGGCTGAGGTGCAACCATGACCCGCTCAGAAACCAGATTGCACAGCGGAGAAGGTACGGTGGGATTTGAAATGGTTGGTCATCTGTTTGTTAACTTGGCTTTCGAAGACTTTAGAAATGCAAGGCAGGATGGATATAGGTCTGTAACAGTTTAGGTCTAGACTATCACCCCCTTTGAAGAGGGAGATGACTGTGGCAGCTTTCCAATCTTTAGGGATCTCAGACGTTATGAAAGAAACGTTGAACAGGCTAGTAATAGGGGTTGCAACAATTGCAGTGGATGATCTTATTAACATAAGGTCCAGATTGTCTAGCCCAGCTGATTTGCAGGGGTACAGATTTTGCTGCTCTTTCAGAACATCAGCTATCTGGATTTGGGTGAAGGAGACATGGAGGAGGCTTAGACAAGTTACTGTGGGGGGTACAGAGCTGTTGACCGGGGTAAGGGTAGCCAGGTGGAAAGCATGGCCAGCCGTAGAAAAATGCTTATTAAAATTCTTGATTATCGTAGATTTATTGGTGGTGACAGTGTTTCCTAGCCTCAGCTGGCAGCTGGGAGGAGGTTCTTGTTCTCCATTGACTTTACAGTGTCCCAGAACTTTTTGGAGTATGTGCTACAGGGTGCAAATTTCTGTTTGAAAAAGCTAGCCTATACTTTCCTAACTGCCTGTGTATTTTGGTTCCTAACTTCCCTGAAAAGTTGCATATCGCGGGGGCTATTTGCTTCAAATGCAGTCCGCCACAGGATGTTTTTGTGCTGGTCAAAGGCAGTCAAGTCTGGAGTGAACCAAGGGCTATATCTGTTCTTAGTTCTACATTTTTTGAATGGGGCATGCTTATTTAAGATGGTGAGGAAAGCACTTTTAAAGAATTACCAGGCATCCTCTACTGACGGAATGAGGTCAATATCCTTCCAGAATACCCGGGCCAGGTCGATTAGAAAGGCCTGCTCGCTGAAGTGTTTTAGGGAGCATTTGACAGTGATGAGGGGTGGTCGTTTGACAGTGGACCCATTATGGATGCAGGCAATGATGCAGTGATGGCTGAGAACCTGGTTGAAGACAGAGGTGTATTTAGAGGGCAGGTTGGTCAGGATGATATCTATGAGGTTGCCCGTGTTTACGGATTTAGGGTTGTACCTGGTAGGTTCCTTGATATTTTGTGTGAGACTGCGGGCATCTAGCTTAGATTGTAAGACAGCCTGGGCATTAAGCATATCCAAGTTTAGGTCACCTAACAGTACAAACTCTGAAGATAGATGGGTGGCAATTAATTCACATATGGTGTCCAGGGCACAGTTGGGGTCTGAGAGGGGTCTATAACAAGCGGCAATGTTGAGAGACATTTCAGGAAAGATGGATTTTTAAATGTAGAAGCTTGAACTGTTTGTGCATGTCATAGCTCTGCAGGCTGTCTCTGCAGTAGATTGAAACCCCTTTTGGCATTTCTATCTTGGTGGAAAATGTTGAATTTGGGGGATGGAAATTTCAGAAGTTTTGGTGCCTTCTTAAGCCAGGATTCAGACATGGCTAGGACATCAGGGTTGGTGGAGTGTGCTAAAGCAGTGAATAAAAAAAACTTAGGGAGGAGGCTTTTGATGTTAACATGCATGAAACCAAGGCTTTTATGGTTACAGAAGTCAACAAATGATAGCGCCTAGGGAATAGGTGTGGAAGTGGGTGCTACAGGGCCTGGGTTAACATTTACATCACCAGAGGAACAGAGGAGGAGTTGGATAAGGGTACGGCTAAAGGCTATAAGAAATGGGCATCTAGTGCGTTGGGGACAGAGAATCAAATGAGTCGATTTCTGGGCGTGGTAGAATAGATTCAGGGCATAATGTACAGACAATGGTATTGTAGGATGTGAGTACAGTGGCGATGTAACGGTTTTCTTGTGGTGAAGGAGAGGAGGACCAAAATGCAGAGTGGTTACTATTCATGGTTCTTTAATAAAGCAACTAACATGACCAAACTAACAAAACAATAAACGTGAGAAAACCTAAACAGCCTATCTGGTGAAAACAAACACAGAGACAGGAACAATCACCCACAAACACACAGTGAAACCCAGGCTACCTAAGTATGATTCTCAATCAGAGACAACTAATGACACCTGCCTCTGATTGAGAACCATACTAGGCCGAAACATAGAAATACACAAATCATAGAAAAACAAACATAGACTGCCCACCCCAACTCACGCCCTGACCATACTAAATAATGAAAAAACAAAGGAAATAAAGGTCAGAACGTGACAGGCGGTAAACCTAGGTATTGAGTAACGATGAGAGAGGTTTAGTCTCTGGAGGCACCATTTAAGCCAGGTGAGGTCTCCGCATGTGTGTGGGGTGAGTCAAAAGAGCTAAGGCATTTTGAGTGGGACTGAGAGCTCTACTGTGAAATAAAATAATAAGATCTAGCCAAGACAGCAGTAGACAAGGCATATCAAATCAAATTGTATTGGTCACATACACATGGTTAGCAGATGTTAATGCGAGTGTAGCAGAATGCTTGTGCTTCTAGTTCCGACTATGCGGTAATATCTAACAAGTAATCTAGGAATTTCACAACAACTACCTTATACACACAAGTGTAAATGAATGAATAAGAATATGTACATATAGATATATGGATGAGCGATGGCCGAACTGCAGAGGCAAGATGCAGTAGATGGTATAGTGTACAGTGTATACATATGAGATGAATAATGTAGGGTATGTAAACATTATATAATGTGGCATTGTTTAAAGTGACTAGTGATACATTTATTACATCAAATGTTTAATTATTAAAGTGGCTAGAGATTTGAATCAGTAGGCTGTTCAACAGTCTGATGGCCTTGAGAAGGAAGCTGTTTTTCACTCTCTCTGTCCCAGGTTTGATGCACCTGTACTGACCTTGCCTTCTGGATGATGGCGGGGTGAACAGGCAGTGGCTCGGGTGGTTGTTGTCCTTGATGATCTTTATGGCCTTCCTGTGACATCGGGTGGTGTAGGTGTCTTGGAGGGCAGGTAGTTTGCCCCCGGTGATGCGTTATGCAGACCTCACTGCCCTCTGGAGAGCCTTGCGGTTGTGGGCGGAGCAGTTGCCGTACCAGGCAGTGATACAGCCCAACAGGATGCTCTCGATTGTGCATCTCTAAAAGTTTGTGAGTGTTTGTGGTGACAAGCCAAATTTCTTCAGCCTCCTGAAGTTGAAGAGGCGCTGTTGTGCCTTCTTCACCACGCTGTCTGTGTGGGTGGACCATTTCAGTTTGTCTGTGATGTGTACGCAGAGGAACTTAATCTTTCCACCTTCTCCACTACTGTCCCGTCGATGTGGATAGGGGGGTGCTCCCTCTCCTGTTTCCTGAAGTCCATGATCCTCTCCTTTGTTTTGTTGTTGTGTGAGAGATTGTTTTCCTGACACCACACTCAGAGGGCCCTCACATCCTCCCTGTAGGCCACCTCTTCGTTGTTGGTAATCAAGCCTACCATTGTAGTGTCGTCTGCAAACTTGATGATTGAGTTAGAGGCGTGCATGGCCATGCAGTCATGGGTGAACCGGGAGTACAGGAGAGGGCTGAGAATGCACCCTTATGGGGCCCCAGTGTTGAGGATCAGTGGGGTGGAGATGTTGTTTCCTACCCTCACCACAGAAAGTCAGGACCCAGATGCACAGGGCGGGGTCGAGGCCCAGTCTCGAGCTTAATGACGAGTTTGGAGGGTACTATGGTGTTAAATGCTGAGCTGTAGTCAATGAACAGAATTCTTACAAAGGTATTCCTCTTGTCCAGATGGGTTAGGTTAGTGTGCAGTGTGATTGCGTTGTCTGTGGACCTATTGGGGCGGTAAGCAAATGGGAATGGGTCTAGGGTGTCAGGTAGGGTGGAGGTGATATGATCCTTGACTAGTCTCTCAAAGCACTTCATGATGACGGAAGGGAGTGCTACGGGGCAATAGTCATTTAGCTCAGTTACCTTAGCTTTCTTGGGAATAGGAACAATGCTGGCCATCTTGAAGCATGTGGAAACAGCAGACTGGGATAGGGATTGATTGAAAATGAAAATGTAAACACACCAGCCAGCTGGTCTGCGCATGCTCTGAGGATGCGGCTAGGGATGCTGCCTGGGCCGGCAGCCTTGCGAGGGTTAACACGTTTGAATGTTTTATTCAGGTTTGCTGTGGTGAAGGAGAGTCCACAGGTTTTGGTAGTGGGCCGTGTCGGTGGCACTGTGTTGTCCTCAAAGCAAGCAAAGAAGTTATTTAGTTTGTCTGGGAGCAAGACATCGGGGTCCACGACTGGGCTGGTTTTCTTTTTGTAGTCCGTGATTGACTGTAGACCCTGCCACATTCCTCTCGTGTCTGAGCCGTTGAATTGAGACTCTACTTTGTCTCTATACTGACGCTTAGCTTGGAATAGCTACACTGTTTGTATTTGGTCATGTTTCCGGTTGCGTTGCCCTGATTAAAAGCAGTGGTTCGCGCATTCAGTTTTGCGCGAATGCTGCCATCAATCCATGGTTTCTGGTTGGGGAAGGTTTTAATAGTCGCTGTTGGTACAGCATCACGATGCACTTGCTAATAAACTCGCTCACCGAATCAGCGTATACATCAATGTTGTTGTTCGACGCTATCCGGAACATATCCCAGTCCATGTGATCGAAGCAATCTTGAATCGTGGAATCAGATTGGTGAGACCTGCGTTGAACAGACCTGAGCACGGGCGTTTCCTGTTTTAGTTTCTTTCTATAGGCTGGGAGCAACAAAATAGAGTCGTGGTCAGATTTACTAAAAGGAGGGCGAGGGGTGGCTTTCTATGCGTCACGGAAGTTAGAGTAACAATGAGACAGAAAATTCAGAGCCCGGGTCACGCATTCGATATGCTGATAAAATTTAGGGAGCCTTGTTTTCAGATTAGCCTTGTTAAAATCCCCAGCTACAATAAATGCAGCCTCAGGATATGTGGTTTCCAGTTTACATGAGTCCAGAGTCCAATGAAGTTTTTCAGGGCCGTCGAAGTGTCTTCTTGGGGGGGTGTACACGACTGTGATTATAATCGAAGAGAAGTCTCTTGGTAGATAATGCAGTCGGCATTTGATTGTAAGGAATTCTAGGTCAGGTGAACAAAAGAACTTGAGTTCCTGTACTCCTGTACGATTACATACACCCCCACCCTTCTTCTTTCCAGAGAGATGTTTTTTTCAGTCGGCGCGATGTGTGAAGAAACCAGGTGGCTGTACCGACTCTGATAACGTATTCCGAGTGAGCCATGTTTCCGTGAAACAGAGAATGTTACAATCTTGCTCGGATTTTGTCTACCTTGTTGTCAAGAGACTGGATGTTTGCTAGTAGTATACTCGGGAGCAGTGGTCGATGTGCCCGTCTATGGAGCCTGACCAGAAGACCGCTCCGTCTGCCCCTTCTGTGGTGCCATTGTTTTGGGTCACCTGCTAGGATCCGATCCATTGTCCTGGGTGGTGGACCAAACAGAGGATTCGCTTCGGGAAAGTCGTATTCCTGGTCGTAATGTTGGTAAGTTGACGTTGCTCTTATATCCAATAGTTCCTCCTATATGTAATGAGACTTAAGATTTCCTGGGGTAACAGTGTAAGAAATAATACATAATATAACAAAACACTGCATAGTTTCTTTAAAACGCGAAGCGAGGCGGCCATCTCTGTAGGCACCGGAAGTATGTATGACATTACATACTTCCGGCACCGACAGAGATATTGACATTAGAGAGGGGTATAAAGCAATCACAGGTGTTGATCAGAAGAGCTAAGACATCAACGGGTAAATGGCGATGAATGGGCAGAGCAGGTCAGTTAGGTACATACAGGACCCGAGTTCGAGGCTGGGGCCGACGGGTAAACAAAATGAGGTGCCGTGTTATTGAAACAGTCCAGGGGGGCATCTGCTGTGTATCAGAGTGATCATAGGGTCAAAAGAGCAGCAATAGTCAGGGTGAGTCAGGGTGCCGTTCGGTAGTCACTACTACTACCGAGCAGGGGATACAGTGTTCAGAAAAGCTAGCAGGCCGGGGATTGTAGATGGTTCTTCGACGACATCGTAACAGAATATCCTGTTGAGACCACATCGGGCGATCACTTTGGCAGTCCAGTCGTGATGGATCGGCGGGGCTTCGTGTCGACAATAAAGGGTCCAGGCCAATTGGCAAAGGAGGTATTGTAGCCCTAGATTTAGCTGGTATATGGGCCTAGCTGGTGCTTGCTTTGGGACAGAGGCGTTAGCTAACAGTAGCCGCTCGTTTGTAATTAGCTAGCTGTAATGATCTGATGTAATGATCCAGAGTGGCAGGAATCCAGTGATATAGTATAGAGAAGCAGTCCGATATGCTCTGGGTTGATATCGCGCTGCGCAGACTGTGTGTTGTCCGAGCTAAGGCTGGCTGGTGACTGAGAAAAAGGTGAAGACCGCTAGCCGTGGCTAACAAAGACTGGTAGCTAGTTAGCTGGCTAGCTAGCTAGCTCCTGATGGAAGTTCCAGTGATAAGGAATAAAATTGCAGATCCGTACCACATTGGGTGAGGCGTGTTGCAGGAAGGAATATTTAGTTCGTAAATAGAAAGTGAAATTAATATATATACGAAAAAGACCGGCTATTTACACGGGATAAGACAAAGACAAAATACACATGTCCTACTGCTACGCCATCTTGGAGGAACCATGATGCTTCCTCCACCGTACTTTACAGTTGGGTTGAGGTTTTGATGTTGGTGTGCAGTGCCTTTTTTTCTCCACACATAGTGTTGTGTGTTCCTTACTAACAACTCCACTGTAGGTTAATCTGTCCACAGAATATTTTGCCCATAGCACTGTGGAACATCCAGGTGCTCTTTTGCAAACTTCAGATGTGCAGCAATGTTTTTTTTGGACAGCAGTGGCTTCTTCCGTTGTATCCTCCCATGAACACCATTCTTGTTTAGTGTTTTACATTTTGTAGACTCGTCAACAGAGATGTTAGCATGTTCCAGAGATTTCTGTAAGTCTTTAGCTGACACTAGGATTCTTCTTAACCTCATTGAGCATTCTGCACTGAGCTCTATAATCACCTTTGCAGGACGGCCACTCCTATTGAGAGTAGCAACAGTG